>NC_084625.1:30296233-30596233 GCF_033978795.1 Nerophis ophidion | reverse complement strand
GCTGAGTGCCAAGCAGGGAGGTAATGGGCCCCTTTTTTATAGTCTTAGATATTACTCGGCCGGGGTTTGAACTCATGACCTACCGATCTCATGACGGACACTCTAACCACGAGGCCACTAAGCAGCAAAATTTAACAAAATACTAATTGATATACTTCAATTATATAAATTAACCAGTGATATAGTTAGTCTCTGGGACCCACAGAAAAATTGTATTTCTTTCTATTTCTTTTATAATTATTATCCTTACAAATTTGTGTTCAACTCCTTTGATGGTGCTATGGTATGGTACTGTTAGAATTAACATGTATGTTAATTTATGTTCAAAATGTATTTGAAATAAACAAACACAATCCCCAATTTTCCGCTTTTTTCCCCTTCTTATTTCTTACTGCTTCTTTTCAGATTTTAATGTGTCAGGGACGCGCACGCTTACAAACATCGCATTCGGGCAGAAGGCGTACACCCCGGACAAGTCGCCACCTCATTACAGGGCCAAAACAGATAGACAGACAACATTTAGTGTTGCCAATCAACCTATCCCCAGGTGCATGTCTTTGGAGGTGGGAGGAAGCCGGAGTACCCGGAGGGAACCCACGCAGTCATGGGTAGAACATGAAAACTCCACACAGAAACATCCCGAGCCCGGGAGTGAATCCAGGACTACTCCGGACCCTCGTATTGTGAGGCATATGCACTAACCCCTGTCCGACTAATTTGTTAAAAAATAAGAAAATCTAAAATTAACTGTCACAATTTTTGTAGCAATACAAAACACAGCGAACATGAAAAACAACTTACTTGAGTATGTTGCTCAAAATTCAGGGTTTTGTGAATGCAATCTTGCTCGCCATACTCATGCATACTGAGGCATCATGAGGAAGTGCATACTGTGCCACTGCAAAAAGTCATTGTTCAAAAATAAGAAAAAAAAAATTAAAAAATGAGGCGTATTTTACTTGAACTAAGCAAACTTATCTGCCAATAGAACAAGAAAATTTGGCCTGTCAAGACTTTCCAAAACTAGTAAAATTAGCTCACCTCAATGAACCCAAAAATACCTTCAAATAAGTATATACTCACTAATAATAAGTGCACTTTTCTTGGTAGAAAAAACAAATGAGACCTGTTTGCTCAAAATGTTGAAAAATAATCTTAAATGAAGTAAATGCCAGGCCCATTATATTGAGTTTTTTTTTCATGCTTGAAGTAAGAAATTATTACTTCTTAGTGTTGATGACACAGCTTTGCATCAGTTGATATTCTAGTTTCAAGCATGTTTTGCTCAATATAGGTCATCAAATCTCAGCAACAAGCTGTAATATCTTACTGAGATCATTTAGGACCAAAACCCTTAAAACAAGTAAAACACTCTAGCATAAAATCTGTTTAGTGAGAAGAATTATCTTATCAGACAGAAAGTAAGCAAATATCACCCTTATTTGAGATATTTCTTCTTACTTAGATTTCAGCTTTTGCAGTGTACACACAGTAAAAAGTCAGTGTATAAAAACAAGAAAAAAAAAATACAATAATGAGGGGTATTTTACTTGAACTAAGCAAACTTATCTGCCAATAAAACAAGAAAATTTGGCTTGTCAACACTTTCCAAAACTAGTAAAATTAGCTCACCTCAATGAACCCAAAAATACCTTCAAATAAGTATATTCTCACTAATAGCAAGTGCACTTTTCTTGGTAGAATAAAAAATTAGACCTTTTTGCTCAATATGTTGAAAAATATGTCTAAATGAAGTAAATGCTGGTGCCATTATCTTGACATAGTGATATGCGTTTTTTTTTCATGCTTGAAGCAAGAAACTATTACTTTAAAAAATGAGTTTTATACTTGTGAGTGTTGATGACACAGCTTTGCAACTGTTGATATTCTAGTTTCAAGCATGTTTTACTCAATATTGGTCATCAAATCTCAGCATAAAGCTGTAATGTCTTACTTAGATAATTTAGGACCAAAACCCTTAAAACAAGTAACACACTCTAACATAAAATCTGCTTAGTGAGAAGAATTATCTTATGGACAGAAAGTAAGCAAATATCGCCCGTATTTGAGATATTTAATCTTACTTGGATTTCACTTTTTTCAGTGTTGTGTTGTTGTGGTTACAGGCTAACCTAGCACTGCGGGGCTAAAGACGTTATGAGGCCTGTCGATGGCATGTTGAATTTGGTAATACATTTTAAAAAGCATTTTAGATTCTATGTACATTTGTGCTTCTGTCGTGGCGCTACATGACTTACAAGACAAAATCACCTCCATACACTTGCTGCAGGTAGCGGCGTCTGTGTTTATTCAGAACCAAAATAAGGCACTGATGTTTCTTTTTTCGGTCAGGTTACTACCGTTTACGTTGGCACAGGTGCCATTAGGGAAACAGGTGTCAGTGCTCATCCCTAATCGTTAAATTGTTCTTATTCCCACTAGAAATAATGTAAATCAATTTAATCAGTAACCGACACCCAAAAATATTAACACAAAACACATTTTGGATTGTTTTGCAGTTGTAGCCAATTAAAAACGGCAGGAAGACTTAAGTCACAAAAATGTGGGATTCTTTTTTTGGGCACTTAATTGATGCGCAAGCAACTGGACTAGCTTGCTACGCGTCGCGAAAACATTTGTGCTAAAACTATTTTTACTGGTAACTGTTTATTAACAGTAAAACATATAATCATCATCATGGGGTATCAGACATGTTTGCAGTCATCGATGATCATGGCTCTCCAGTCCTCTTTGTCGTCCGCTCTATGTATGAGTTCTACATTATTGATATTTCCGATAACATTTCTTAGGTTGTGGATATATATTGCTCATTGTCGACCTAGCGCTTTCTTTCCTACTAGTTTTCCTGTTAACATCAGATTTTCTAAGCTGTCTTTTCTAATTAGATGTTCGAGGAATTTCAACTGCCTATTTTGAATCGTTGCAACTAGAGATCTTCTTGTTTTAGACTTCGCCAATACCTCTTCATTACTTTGCTTTTCAGACCATGACATGCAGAGTATTTTTCAGAAGAACTAAATTTCAGTTGCCTCTAATTTTCTCAGTTGTTGATTGTTTAAAGTCTGGCATTCACAGCAGGTCAAACCATACATACGTTTTGAGGATTCAGGTTTGGACACAAAGACACAAGTTTGGTGTCAATTGAGATGTTTCTATTTTTAAATTTAAGACTCATTTTGTTGAAGCTGTCCTTTGACATGACAAGCCTTTAGTTTATTTATTTTTCACACCTATCATCACATCAGATGATACTGTGACACCAAGGTATTTGAATTGATCCACTTGTTGTATTTTCTTGTTGGTGCATGTGATGTTACATGCAGGTAAATGTGATTTCTTGGAAACTGTCATGAGGTTTTGTTGAGGTTTAGAGCCAGTCCGTTTGCTTCACTGTGGGCTCCTACTGTGTTCAGGATGTTCTGTAGTTTTTCTTCAGTCTGCCTCTGCCACAGTGTCATCTGCATATATGAGATTGTTAACATTAATTCCTCCAATTTTAATACCATCTGGATGATTGATGTTGCGTAAGATCATTTCACTGTAGATGTTAAACAGATCAGGAGATAGTACACAACCTTGTGGAACACCCCTGTGAATAACTTGGAATTGACTGCATTCACCATCTATTTGGCCCGCTGCTTCTTGTTCCCAGTACAGATTTCTGATAATCCTCAGGTATTTCCCATCAATATCCAGCTCATTAAAGATTTTTAAAAGGCTGTTATGTTTTACTTTATCGAATGCTTTGGAATAGTCTATAAAACACAGGTATATATCCGTTTGCACTTCGATTGATCTCACCATTACCATACGAAGTGTAAATATAGCATTTTTGGTGCCCTGGTCTGGGAGAAATCCGAATTGCGTGGCCGAAAGCTCTTGATGTGTCTTATAGGCTTCTTTTGCCATCAGTAGTCTCAGAAGAATTGTGGTGGTATGACTTATAAGGCTTAGCAATTTATATTGATTACAGTCTGTGACTCCTGGTTTCTTTGGCAGAGTAATAAAAATATATTTTTTTCATATCTGTTGGAATTTTCCCGTTGTCGTAAATGATGTTAAACTGTTTTGTCAGCTCTGATGTTCCAATTTCTCTGAGGGCTTCTGAGATAGGCGCCAGCGCCCCCCGTGATCCCAAAAGGGAATACGCGGTAGAAGATGGATGGATAGAAGATGGGCTTCTATAACTTCAATTGGTATAGAAGATCTAGAAAATGTATAATATTACTCACAATAAACCAGCTATAACTTTTGCAAGTAGTTTTTTCTCATGTCTTACTGGTTTTGGAAAACTCACTGGTTTTCAACATATCGACGTGTGTGCATGTTTAATGCCAAAAAAGACTCTGGATGGGTATTTCGAAAGTTTTACATGTACCGACCAGAGTTCATCAGTACTGCTGCTGCCTGATTTTTACGGAAACTTTGTTGGACAGAAGCATCCCAGATGCAGCTACTGAACTAGCCGGCTTCACCGCCCACAGAGCCGACAGAACCGCAAACTCCGGTAAGAAGATTGGCGGAGGATTGTGTGTCTATATAAACATCAACTGGTGCACACAGACTGTGAGGGAGGACGAACTGTGCAACACAGATGTAGAGTTTATGTTGCTAAAATGCAGACCATTCTATCTCCCTAGGGAGTTTGTTGCTGTTTACATCTGTGCGGTGTATATTCCCCCAGATGCTAATGCGAAGCTTGCGCTACCACACGTACATGACAGCATTATCAATTGCCTTGTCACACACCCCGACAGCGCTCTCATTGCAGTGGGTGATTTCAATCATGCAGACCTAAAGTGTATTTCATAAATACCATCGGATTGTTATACGTGCAACCAGGGGAGAAAAAATGCTGGATTAAGTGTATACAAACATCGCAAATGCATACAGAGGCCATGCATATCCTCATCCAGACATGTCAGACCACATTTCTCTTCTGTTGCCGTATGTTACAAACCCAAAATCAGAACTTCTGGAATTACCAACAAAACTATAAGAACATGGCCAGAAGATGCTATCCATCAGCTCCAAGATTGTTTTCATCACACTCTTTGGGACATATTTTAGCATGAGTCTCTGGACGAATACACCTCAACTGTGCTGAACTATATTACCTTCTGCAAAGATTGTGTTCCATCATTCAAAACAATCCGTGTGTTACCACATAAAAAACTCTGGATGACACACAAAGTGACACAGTTACTCAAAGAGGGGGACATGATATTTAGATCAGGCGATCCAAATACCTACCGTTGAGCCAGGACTGCTTTAAGGAAGGGGATCTATTCTGCCAAATTGGACCATTATAATAAACTCCAGGATTGCTTAAATAACTCAGATCCGAGGCAGGTGTGGGAAGGTGTCAAAGCAATTACAAACTTTAAAAAAACAACTTTTTCCTCAGTGAAAAGCAGCGCGATCTAAGCTGAGGAATTAATAATTTTTATGTCCGCTTTGACAAGGAAAATACAGACTCAGCACTGCCACCCCTCTGCTCCGACGACACGGCCACAGTCCTCAGCCCGTATGAAGTAAGACTCACCTTGTGTAACATCAACCCAAGGAAAGCAGCTGGACCTGATGACGTTCTGGGCCGTGTGCTTAAGCACTGCGCGGACAAACTGACGGATGTATATGTTTCCATTTGTATTCTGTCACTGTTTACATCCTGGGTCCCTGCCTGTTTTAAATCCGCTACAATAATTTCCATCCCCAAAAAGGCCAACATCTAAATGACTACAGACCTTTAGCACTCACCTCCATACCTGCCAAATGCATGGAGAGACTGATATTGAAACATATTAAAAAGGGAATACCACCATCTCTTGACCCATATCAGTTCGCATACAAGGAGAACTGATCGACCGAAGACACCATCGCTATTGTACTCCATAGACTCTTGGAACATCTTGAACTTAAGGACACTTATGCAAGACTGCTCTTTGTCGGTAAAGCTGCTCAAGTTTGCGGACGACACTACTTTCATTGGGCTCATCTCGGATGACGACGAGTATGCCAACAGGAGAGCGGTAGACCGGCTGGCGTCCTGGTACAGCCTCAACAACCTGGAGCTGAACACCCAGATAACAGTGGAGATGATCATGGACTTGAAGAAAGACACATCCCTACCATCCCCCTCTCACCCTGATTGACTCTCCCACCCTCGTCTCCATTGTGGACTCCATTTGTTTCCTGGGCACCATCATCACCCAGGACCTCAAGTGGGAGCCGACCATCAGCTCCCACATCAAGAAGGCCCAGCAGAGGATGTACTTCCTGCGGCAGCTGAAAAAACAGAAAGTGCCGACTGAGATGCTGGTGCAGTTCTACTCAGCAATCATCGAGTCTATTCTCACCTCGTCCATCACCGTGTGGTTCCCCAGCGCCACAGTCCAGGACAAGCATCGACTGCATCGCATGGTACATGCTGCTGAGAAGGTGATTGGCTGCAATATCCCACCCCTCCAGGACCTGTTTTCCTCCAGGATCAGGAGGCGTGTGGGTTGGATCACAGCTGACTCTTCTCACCCTGGACACAAAATATTTTCCCCTCTCCCCTCAGGCAGGAGACTACGGTCCATCCAGACCCACACCTCCCGCCACCTGAACAGTTTTTTCCCCTCGGCCATCAGACTCGTGAACAATACCAAGATCTGATAGCTCAGTTACAGCTCATGTTATTCTATTCTGTTATATGTCTTTTATGTTGCACGATTGCGCCAGGTAAAATTCCTAGTTTGTGAACCCGTTCTCAAACAATGGCAATAAAACTTTTCTGATTCTGATTCTGTCGATTTCAGCTAAGCATTTAACTCAATAAGGGCAAACAGACTCAGATCTACGCTTCACAACCGTGGTCTGAACAGCTTCCTCTGCAACTGGATTTCGGACTTTTTAACGAATCCCACACAGTATTTGAAAATAGCTGAGCACATTTCTGCCACGCTCACCATCAACACCGGTGCGCCACAAGGTTGTGTGCAAAGCCCTGTGCTCTTCACCCCCTTCACACATGACTGCATAGCCTCTTCAGCATCCAATCTCACTGTCAAATATGCCGACGACACCACGGTGCTTGGGCTCGTCAGCAACAATGATGAGACAGCATACAGTGCAGAGGTCCAACAGCTGGCTTCATGGTGTGCTAACAACAGCTTGGTTATTAACACTAACAAGGCCAAAGAACTAATTGTAGACTTCCGCAGGAAAGGGCAGAAAAAACACCCTCCTACTTTTAATTAATAACAATCTCGAGAAAGGGTCAAACAATTCAAATTTTTAGGGGTGACCATAACAGAAGATCTATGCTGGGACATTAATACTGCTTCTACAGTCGGAAAGGCCCGACAACGTCTTTTTTTTTTTTAAAGGAAACTAAAATGCGCAAACATTCCGCAGAAATCAATGGTAAACTTATGGCTTTTTAGTGTGTTTTGCTAGCTGCACTAAAGCGAACCAACAGGCCCTCCATTGAGTGGTAAAAACGGCGGGGAAAATTACAAGGACGATACTCCCAGAGATGAGTGCCATGTACACAGCTCGCTGCTTAAAGCGAGTACGCAACATCCTGAAGGACAGATACCACCCAGCACATGGCCCTTTTTCAACCTGGTACCCTCTGGAAGGAGGTATAGATCAATTCGCGCCAGGGTCACCAGAATGTCTCACAGTCTGTATCCCCAGGTTGTGAGACTGCTAAAAGAACAGCCTGCCCCTTTGCTGCCCCGGACCATCTTATTACCTACACCGCCTCAATAATTATACTCTGGACATTGCATTGCTGCAACATCAACGCAACACCCATCAGACATCTGACTGTTCCCACCCCTACCTCCCTCTGTTCGCGATCTTCTTGACAATGCTAAACTTTAAACTATGGTCAACCTGCACATCAATGCAGTTCATATGCTGCAAGACAAAGCTCAAACAAAATCTCGTTGACATGTATGACTTAAGTGTTATTATAACAATGACAATAAAGGAATTGATTGATTGATTGATTGATTGATTGGTTGATTGATTGATTGATTGATTATTGATTGATTGATTATTGATTGGTTGATTGATTGATTGATTGATTGATTGGTTGGTTGATTGATTGATTGATTGATTGATTGATTGATTGATTGATTGATTGATTGATTGATTGATTGATTGATTGATTGATTGATTGATTAATACTATTGGGGTTACCTTTGTTGCATGAGACGTCATGTCCGGTCGCAGACTTGCACCAAATCAAGCACTTGGCCAGGAAATAAGCAGTCAAGAAATTTGAACGCACTCTAGGTAATATTCCAATTTACCATGCCAACAAAGGAAGACAAATAAGCTCAAAAGTACAGTAAGGCTCCACGTTTCTTAATACACTAGCTTAATGCTAATATACATTGGGTTTTCCATAGACATGCCACCGATTACCCTTAGCGTTTTTACATGGCAATTTCAACACCTCCAAATTTGGTAATGATAACGACAACAAAGATGCTCGTTACAGTCAAATAGCTGGTGTTTAATAAATATGGTACTTCCAGTTTAAAAATCACTTTGGGGGGCTGAGCAAAAGAAAAGACTGCCACACTCAATTTAATGACAAATACCATTTCCTGGCTAAGAAAACACACCATATTCAATACACTACTGCCATCTAATGTGTTGGAATTGCAACTGCATGCAAAATCTACTCTTATAATGCAGTACAGTACAATACTTGCAAATGAGACATGGATGTCTAAGAAAACAAGATGATAACTGGACAGCACAGATTAGTGTTAATAGTTCAATACATTTTTTTAAACAATTATCATGTATTGCTCATGAACACATACAAAAGTACCAACAATGTGTACCTTATCAATTCAAATGTGAAAGGTAGGAATAATAAACTTTGTTTCTTCCGACTCCTTGTCAGAAATGTTAAACAGTGCTAGTGTAAAACATCACCGATTCAAATCTGTACTACTCAGCTGGTCAAGTAGTCTTTGAAGTCATTTTACAATACTTGGATTCCTTAACCCCCAATTCGTGTTGAAGCTTATTTTGTTCGCTTCCAAATTGCTTTTAGGAGCAGATTTAAGTAACAGTTTACTGTTCACTTTCTCCATTGGACCTGGTAACAATAAAATGCAGACTTCTGTTCCCAAATCCAAAATTGGACTTTATCATATGAGTGCAGAAGCTCGCATTCATTCCTTGCATGCACACACCAGGTCATGGATGTTTGCTGCAGCCAACAATCCCGTTAGCCTACACTCCAATCCAGACATGGATTAGCATACCATTTAGTCGCAGGGGAGATGCAGCAAAGGAGGATGAAGAGGAGTTGGGAATCGAGTTTAGGTGTCAAAATAAAGGAAAGTGCTGGGTCATTAATGAGTCAACTTTTGAAGTTTCTCCTAATGAGCATTTGTTTTGCAAAATGTCCTCAAGAGGACTTAAGTGTATGTTTTGTGTATGTTTATCAGGCGTAAAGACAAAGAAGCATTAATTACTCCCAAACAGCGACGGCAGGGGAGCAGTGGATGTCAGTTGTTTGAGGGCCCATAAATAAACAGATACCGCATGAAAATAGCGATGACTTGGAAGATCAGTGGTGCAACACTCATTAATAAACCAAAGCCAAAATCTGTTTCCAGCAACACTGGCGCTCGCCTTTTAAGATGAATCATGTATTAAACTCTCCAGAGTGCTTTCAAACTACGCTTTTTACCCCAAGTTGTTTGGATTCTCTGGCTGGATGTGGCCTCATTTTGGTCGCGACACCATCTCTGGGGGACGTGACGTGTCTACAACAAATGTCCAGTATTACCAAGTCAGCAAAAAAAACAAGGTTACAACAACCTCTAGATTGGAGCATCAGGAGTGAACAATCCCACACGCGCACTAAACTAAAAGCGGAATTTCACTCTGCATTTTACTCCTCGCCTCACTCCTTGATAAAATATTAAGCTCGGGCATTTCATCACACGTTTTCTCTATCTCGCTGTCACACACATGCACACAAATAAACTGCAAAACGTACACATATCCCCCACCAAAAAATTAAAAAAAATAGACATGACAGAAAGTTCAGGGTCAGACAGATACTCCGCCTGCATGGCAAGTGTGGCAGATTTACAGTAGGTCCAAGCTTGTGTAATTGAGCGTGTGGGTGTGTGTTTGTGTGATATGACAGGTCACTGTGTGTGAAGCTCAGTACGTTCCTGCAAAGACTGCTATAGCGTACAGTTCTTATACATTATATCAGCAGTGGGACCCACAACTCCCATTCATTGCGTCTGAATGCATCACAGTTGTGTATTCCCATGGGAGTACAATGTGATTGTCATCAGATTAGAGATCTCTGTTAGCTTGGCATCCTCATTGGTAGAGAAAACGTCAACAGGAGGATGAAAACATGGATATAGAATAACAAAGTGTCAGAATCAGAAATACTTGATTAATCCCCAAGGGGGAATTAAGATTTTAAACACAATCATATTCAAGAGCAGACAAACATTAGATACAAACCCCGTTTCCATATGAGTTGGGAAATTGTGTTAGATGTAAATATAAACGGAATACAATGATTTGCAAATCATTTTCAACCCATATTTAGTTGAATATGCTACAAAGACAACATATTTGATGTTCAAACTGATAAACATTTTTTTTTTTGCAAATAAGCATTAACTTTAGAATTTGATGCTAGCAACACGTGACAAAGAAGTTTGGAACGGTGGCAATAAATACTAATTAAGTTGAGGAATGCTCATCAAACACTTATTTGGAACATCCCACAGGTGTGCAGGCTAATTGGGAACAGTTGGGTGCCATGATTGGGTATAAAAACAGCTTCCATGAAATGCTAAGTAATTCACGAACAAGGATGGGGCGAGGGTCACCAATTTGTAAACAAATTGTCGAACAGTTTTAGAACAACATTTCTCAATGAGCTATTGCAAGGAATTTAAGGATTTTACCATCTACGATCTATAAAATCATCAAAAGGTTCAGAGAATCTGGAGAAATCACTGCACGTCAGCGATGATGTTACAGACCTTTGATCCCTCAGGCGGTACTGCGTAAAAAAAATGACATTAGTGTGTAAAGGATATCACCACATGGGCTCAGGAACACTTCATAAAACCACTGTCAGTAACTAGAGTTGGTCGCTACATCTGTAAGTGCAAGTTAAAACTCTACTATGCAAAGCAAAATTCATTTATCAACAACACCCAGGAACGCAGCTGGCTTCTCTGGGCCAGAGCTCATCTAAGATGGACTGATGAAAAGTGGAATGGTGTTTTGTGGTCTGACGAGTCCACATTTCAAATTATATTTGGAAACTTTGGACGTGGTGTCCTCCGGAACAAAGAAGAAAATAACCATCCGGATTGTTATAGGCGCAAAGTTCAAAAGCCAGCATCTGTGATGGTATGGAGGTGTATTAGTGCCCAAGGCATGGGTAACTTACACATCTGTGAAGGCACCATTAATGCTGAATGGTCCATACAGGTTTTGGAGCAACATATGTTGTCATCCAAGCAACGTTATCATGGATGCCCCTTCTTATTTCAGCAAAACAATGCCAAGCCACGTGTTACAACAGCGTGGCTTCGTAGTAAAAGAGTGCGGGTACTTTCCTGGCCCGCCTGCAGTCCAGACATGTCTCCCATCGAAAATGTGTGCCGCATTATGAAGGGTAAAATACGACAACAGGACCCCGGACTGTTGAACAATTTAAGCTGTACATCAAGCAAGAATGGTAAAGAATTCCACTTTCAAAGCTTCAACAATTATTTTCCTCAGTTCCCAAACGTTTATTGAGTGTTGTTAAAAGAAAATGTTATGTAACACAGTGGTGAACATGCCCTTTCCCAACTACTTTGGCACGTGTTGCAGCCATGAAATTGTAAGTTTATTATTATTTAAAAAAGTAAATAAAGTTTATGAGTTTGAACATCAAATATGTTGTCTTTGTAGTACATTCAACTGAATATGGGTTGAAAATGTCCAGACTGAGGCCAAGGGGAAAAAACTCATAGCCATAGCACACATAAGCATGTGTGTAAGAGGGAAACATCAAAGAACACAAAGGCCAGTAAAGCCATTAAAGAGGAACATTATCACAATTTCAAAAGGGTTAAAAACAATAAAAATCAGTTCCCAGTGGCTTGTTGTATTTTTTGAAGTTTTTTTCAAAATTTTACCAGTCCCGGAATATCCCTAAATAAAGCTTTAAAGTGCCTTATTTTCACTATCTTCGAAACCACTATCCATTTCCCTATGACGTCATACAGTGCTGCCAATACAAACAACATGGTGGTTACCACAGCAAGATATAGCGACATTAGCTCGGATTCAGACTCGGATTTCAGCGGTTTGAGCGATTAAACAGATTACGCATGTATTGAAACAGATGGTCGGAGTATGGAGGCAGATAGCGAAAACGAAATTGAAGAAGAAACTGAAGCTATTGAGCGAATAGCTATTGACGCAGAGGTGGCAAAACAATACAAAAAAATGTTTTAAAGTGCTTTGTGGTTTGTGGACTTGGAGAAGGCATTCGACCGTGTCCCTCGGGAAGTCCTGTGGATAGTGCTCAGAGAGTATGGGGTATCGCTCCCTGTACGATCAGTGCCAGAGCTTGGTCCGCATTGCCGGCAGTAAGTCGAACACATTTCCAGTGAGGGTTGGACTCCGCCAAGGCTGTCCTTTGTCACCGATTCTGTTCATAACTTTTATGGACAGAATTTCTAGGCGCAGTCAAGGCGTTGAGGGGTTCCGGTTTGGTGACCGCAGGATTAGGTCTCTGCTTTTTGCAGATGATGTGGTCATGATGGCTTCATTTGACCGGGATCTTCAGCTCTCACTGGATCGGTTCGCAGCTGAGTGTGAAGCGACCGGAATGAGAATCAGCAACTCCAAGTCCGAGTCCATGGTTCTCGCCCGGAAAAGGGTGGAATGCCATCTCCGGGTTGGGGAGGAGACCCTGCCCCATGTGGAGGAGTTCAAGTACCTAGGAGTCTTGTTCACAAGTGGGGGAAGAGTGGATCGTGAGATCGACAGGCGGATCGGTGCGGCGTCTTCAGTAATGCAGACGTTATACCGATCCGTTGTGGTGAAGAAGGAGCTGAGCCGGAAGGCAAAGCTCTCAATTTACCGGTCGATCTACGTTCCCATCCCCACCTATGGTCATGAGCTTTGGGTCATGACCGAAAGGATAAGATGACGGGTACAAGCGGCCGAAATGAGTTTCCTCCGCCGTGCGGCGGGGCTCTCCCTTAGAGATAGGGTGAGAAGCTCTGCCATCCGGGAGGAACTCAAAGTAAAGCCGCAGCTCCTTCACATCGAGAGGAGCCAGATGAGGTGGTTCGGGCATCTGGTCAGGATGCCACCCGAACGCCTCCCTAGGGAGGTGTTTAGGGCACGTCCAACCGGTAGGAGGCCACGGGGAAGACCCAGGACACGTTGGGAAGACTATGTCTCCCGGCTGGCCTGGGAACGCCTCGGGATCCCCCGGGAAGAGCTAGACGAAGTGGCTGGGGAAAGGGAAGTCTGGGTTTTCCTGCTTAGGCTGTTGCCCCCGCGACCCGACCTCGGATAAGCGGAAGAAGATGGATGGATGTTTTAAAGTGCAATACATGTTCATAACATGGTCACTGCCTAGTTTGTCTTGTTATACTTTTATTTTTACTGTTATATTTTTATTCTTATTGTTGCTTTTTCTTTTTATTATTGTTGTTATATTTTCTATTTCATTTCCATTTCTACACCCATTATTTACTTTTTACTTTATAAATGTGTTCTTAGTTCTGTACACTGCTGCTGGAATTTAAATTCTCCTGTGGGGAACTCTCCTGAAGAAACCAATAAAGTACTATCCATCTATCTATCCATCTATCTATCTATCATCTATCTATCTATCTATCTATCTATCTATCTATCTATCTATCTATCTATCTATCTATCTATCTATCTATCTATCTATCTATCTATCTATCTATCTATCTATCTATCTAACCTAAGGCAGTTGTGTCCCCCGCCCTAACCAAACCTCAAAATCCAACTCCCAAACCTCAATCCCCTCCGGCCCTGGAAATATCCATCCATCCATTTTCTACCGCTTATTTCCTTTGGGGTCGCTGATGCCTACAGTTTTAAAAAAAAAAATCATGATTTTACTTTACAGGGAAGCAACCATGCAAAAATATCATCCATTTAAAAAATCTAATTTCCCTCATCTCCTTTGCAGCAAGCGCATGCTCGTCTGGTCGTCTGTAACAGAGGCTATTCAACTTCAAGAATAGTGCTAGCGGCCCAGGAGAGTGCTTGTTCTCTCAGTTCAGTAGTCAGGACTGAGGTTCGCACCCCGCTCGGAGCAGTAGGAAAAAACAACGCAGCCGAGAAAGAGAGAGAGGACACAATTGCTACACGAAACTGAGGTGTCTGTTATTGACAGCTATGAACATCCATTATTGTAATCCGCCGCCAAAATCGGGGGCCCTTGGGCTTCGGGCCAGGTAAGCCCATGCATTAAGGCGGCCATGGGCGCGCGTTTGAGCACAGACTCTGTTTGTGCGCATTCATTGTCAACAGGATGATGAAAACATGGACATAGAATGACAAAGTAGCTGATTCCGTTTTGAGACAACTTTTACATATGGTGTTAAAACAGTGACAAAATCAGAGCCCGCAAAAACAACTCTGCCCGCTCAATGACGATGTTTGTAAGAGCACAGACTCTGTCCGTAGGCTCAGTCTGCACGCATGGGGACTCTCCATGTGCGCACACATACTCTGTTTGCACACATGCACACTCTGCAAAGGCGCTGTGTTTGCACTATGAACTATGATTAGTATGGGGTCAATGTCGGTATCGGCCAGCTCTCAAAGCTCCACTGTCAGTGTCATATTGGAAGTGGAAAAGTGTAGTAACATTTACCCCGTTACATCTACTTGAGTAACTTTTGGGATAAATTGTACTTCTAAGAGTAGTTCTTATGCAACATACTTTTACTTTTACTTGAGTATATTTATAGAGAAGAAACGCTACTTTTACTCCGCTCCATTTATCTACATTCAGCTCGCTACTCGCTACTTTTTTTTAATCAATCTGTTAATCTTTGTTTTGGTTTGTCAGACAGACCTTCAAAGTAGGATCTGCGCATGCCTGCGTTCCACCAATCACATGCAGTCACTGGTGACGTTGGACCAATCAAACAGAGCCAGGCGGTCACGTGACCGTCACACGTAGAACCCGACTTAAACAAGTTGTAAAACTTACTGGGAAATTACCATTTAGTGGTCAACTGTACGGAATATGTACTGTACTGTGAAATCTACTAATAAAAGTTTCATTCAATAAATCAAAAGTGTAAAGGAAATAAGACACTTTTTATTTCAACCGTACTTCCCGTCCAAAGCCTAAAGACTGATCGCACAGTTCCTGTCTTCACAATAAAAGTGTCGCTCCATCGCGCCTGCGCTAACAAAATAAGAGTCTCCGAAAGCCATCGCAAACAAGCTAGCAAGTTATGGAGTTTGCCGCCAATGTATTTCTTGTAAAGTGTATAAAAACTGGACAAATAAGAAGCCAAAAACCAACCACTTTCATGTGGTATTAGACAGAAAGGAGGAACTTTTTTTCTCCTCCATTTGAAAACGTGGACGTTATCATCACTACTGATTCCATTCAATGCAAGTCATCAGAATCAGGTAATACAGCAACTTATATTCTTGTCTTCATGAAAGATAGGAATCTATATGTTAAACATGCATGTGTATTCATTAAAACACCTTTAACATGTCAACAAAACTGGCAAAATAAATAAATATAAATTATATACTGTATATATAAATGTATGTATATATGATATATATATATATGATATGTGTGTGTATGTATATGATACGTGTGTGTATGTATATGTATATATGAGGTAGATCACCTCGACTTTGTCATTTATTAAGTAATTGATTAACATTGAAAAACTTATTGGGGTGTTACCATTTAGTGGTCAATTGTACAGAATATGTACTGTACTGTGCAATCTACTAATACAAGTTTCAATTAATCAATCAATCAATGAATGCCTACTGAGCCAATGGTGCTCTTAAGTTATTGTGGCTCAATGACCCTTATTTTGTTTTATTTTAATGTATTATTATTTAATATATTATTGTTTTAGTTGCTTAATAGATATTCCTGGCTCTGAATTTCATCATTGCTATTTTCATGTTTTTGTGCATTATTTGTTGCCGTAATCATTAAAAAATCAGGTTACTCATCAGTTACTCAGTACTTCAGTAGTTTTTTCACAACATACTTTTTACTTTTACTCAAGTATATATTTGGGTGACTACTCCTTACTTTTACTTAAGTAATACATCTCTAAAGTAACAGTACTTGAGTACAATTTCTGGTTACTCTACCCACCTCTGATCAGCATACCCCTATAGTACAGTATATGTATTATAAGTATAGTATATGTACAAGTAGTTACATCTACAAAACAAAAAAACAGTGAAGTTGGCACGTTGTGTAATGCGTAAATAAAAACGGAATACAATGATTTGCAAATCCTTTTCCACAGATATTCAATTGAATAGGCTCCAAGGACAACATATTTAATGTTCAAACTGAGAAACTTAATTTTGTTTGCAAATAATCATTAACTTAGAATGTAATGGCAGTAACACATTGCAGAAAAGTTGGCAAAAGTGCATTTTTACCACTGTGTTACATGGCCTTTCTTTTGAACAACACTCAATAAACACCATTTCCAAAAACAATTTGAAATGTGGACTCATCAGACCACAGAACACAGTTCCACCTTGCATCAGTCCATCTTAGATGAGCTCATCTGCGGTCCTCTCCAAGGTTTCTCATAGTCATCACTGTCACTGTCACCGACGTCCCACTGGGTTGAGTTTTTCCTTGCCCTTATGTGGACTCTGCACCGAGGATGTCGTTGTGGTTTGTGCAGCCCTTCGAGACAATTGTGATTTAGGGCTATATAAATAAACATTCATTGATTGATTGATTGATTTATTTATTGATTGATTGATTGATTTATTGATTGATTGATTGATTGATTGATTGATTGATTGATTGATTGATTGATTGATTCATTGATTGATTCATTGATTGATTGATCGATTGATTAGATAGCAAAACGTAACATCAAAAAAAAGCTTCTAAAATATTTTTTCATCATTTTTTTAAGTTGCTCGAGTAGATTCGGAACACTACTTAGTTCAAATAACCCAATATATATTCTGCTCAATAATCAATCTTTATTCATTCTAATAAACTATTTCCTGTGTTGCTTTCTGCGCTTTTTGATGCCCTCGCGGCTTGCTCAATGACCCGATGAAGAATCCACATCCCCGGGTGGCAAATTGCTCCCATCGCTCACTAACCACATGCATTCATTATTCAATATTTGGCGACCGTATTCATTTGCGCAACATGACACTTTGACAATGTCCAAATGGCGGGGCGGTGGCGACGTGTACCATCAGGAGGTTAAACATGGTTTCTAATGAGACGTGTTGGCATGGAGGAAGTGATGGACAAATGGAGGCAGTGGGGTCGGATCTGTTCTATTAGTCCTCATTGCTGTGGCGGGAAAGAAGAGTCAAGGGAGGACACAGCCTACTTTTTTCGCCATCGTTTTATATCTCACCGCTCGTTAGCACCTTGCCAGTCCCTCCCTTCCTCGTTTTCATTACTTCCTGTCATCTTTTGTCTACCCTCCCCTTTTCTTCTGTCTCATCCCTTCAATCTAACTGCAGCTATTCCGCTTAAATCAGTCACTCCCAGCCCTCCCATGAATGTGCCCGCTGCTGAGCTCATGCCCCCCAGACAGCAAAGCACTGACGGCTCCATTTATATTTTTTAATCATCTACTTGTGCTTTGTATTCAGAGGTAGCCAATTATCTTCATGCTAAATTGAATTGGGTTCTCGCCTTGTGATTGTCGCCAACTGTCATAATCCATTTGATGAAAAAAGTGCTCCAATCAGGGCCGCACCAATACACACACAGACATAGAGGCTGTGCAGTAATTATGCAGGCCATCTTGTTGTGTTAAAATGTCCCTGCCAGTAAAGAAATAACCAGTGGCCAGTTGTGTTTGGGGGTTTTTTCACCTTCAATGTTCAGGATATTGTCATAATGGAGGAAGTGATTGATGTGTATTATGGATATTTTGGCACTGTTAAAATGAGCGGGAGGGCACATATAAATGAAAAGGACAATTGTTTTACTTCAACAAATTGACCGATGTTGTGGAGCTGTTTTTTTTTTTCTCATAGATTTACTTTCTTATTCCACTGGCTGCTTTTCAGTAGTCACGCGTAATAAATAATGCTCTGGAATAGGGGTCTTCAAAGTTGAACCTCAGAGAACATCCATCCATCCATATTCTACCGCTTATTCCCTTTTGGGGTTGCGGGGGGCTCTGGCGCCTATCTCAGCTAGAATCAGGCGGAAGGCGGGGTACACCCTGGACAAGTTGCCGCCTCATCGCAGGGCCAACACAGATAGACAGACAACATTCACACTCACATTCACACACTAGGAACCATTTAGTGTTGCCAATCAACCTATCCCCAGGTGCATGTCTTTGGAGGTGGGAGGAAGCCGGCGTACCCGGAGGGAACCCACAAAGTCACAGGGAGAACATGCAAACTCCACACAGAAAGGGATTGAACCCAAGACTGCAGGACCTTTGTATTGTGAGGCAGACGCACTAACCCTTCTGTCACCGTGAAGCCCCTCAAAGAACATATGAATTGATTTACTTAGAGACAAATAACATATGTTAAACAGTGTGTGCAAACTCTAAATGTGCATGTGGTGGGGTTGCATGTGATCTACTAAGACTATGTATTAGGGCTGGGCGATATGGCCTTTTATTAATATCTCAATATTTTTAAGATATATCGCGATACACTATATATATCTCAATTTTTTTGCCTTAGCCTTGAATGAACAGTTGATGCATATAATCACAGCAGTATGATGATTCTATGTGTCTACATTAAAACATTCTTCTTCATACTGCATTCATATATGCTACTTTTAAAGGGCCCTCTACAAGAAGGGACTGAGCCGCCTCTAATTCCTCAGGAGGCTAGGATCCTTCAATGTCTGAACAAAGATGTTGAAGATGTTCTACGAGTCGGTGGTGGCGAGTGCTTTCTTGTATGCCGTGGCTTGCATGGGCAGTGGGCTGAGAGTGAGGGATGCAAACAGACTGGACAAGTTGGTAGAGAAGACCAGAGGAGAGGTCTAGCAAAACTCCTAGCCATTATGGAAAACACCTCCCACCCACTACACTCGGACCTTGCAGAGAGAATGAGCACGTTCAGTGGAAGGCTCAGACTCCCTAAATGCAACACGGAACGACACAGGAGGTCCTTCATACCGACAGCCATCAGACTGTATAATGCATATGTTCCTTGACTGCACTTAAATGTAGAATATATGTAGAATATATTTATATTATTCATATATTATATATAATATATATCATGTATATTATATATATAATATATGTCATATATTATTTATTATTATTATTGTTTATTGTGAGCGTACTGTGGTGCTGAATTTCCCCCAGGGATCAATAAAGTACTTTCTATTCTATTCTATTCTATTCTAAACTTTCATGCAGAGAGGGAAATCACAACTAAGTTAATTCACCAAAACTGTGTTTATTCAATCAATCAATCAATGTATTTTATTTCGGCAATCTTCACATAAAACAAAGAACAACAACAAGAAAAGAAAAAAAAAAAAAAAAAACACTCATTTGTGCAATGATTGAGCCGAAAGGGTGTAGGTTGAAGCAACGCTTATATAAACCTACCCCATCACAACAAGAACAAGGTTCAAAATATATAAAATCTAAAACATGCTTCACTTATATTACTTTTTTTTTTAAACAATATATAAGCAACATATATGTAGCACACGTCTCATATACACAGTTTAACATTTAAATCAAACATATACATTTGTACACTTATATATATATATATACACACACATATATATACATATATATATTATATATACACAATTCATTTAAATTCCATATAAAGTGGTAATATATACATTTTAATATAACCTATATGTATAATTATGAAATCATAAATTGTATTTATATACATATTATATATTATTGTCTTTCTAAAACAATGTTTGCTCTTCTTTCTTATATTTACTAATGATAAATGATTTAAAAAGCTTTTTAAACTGGTTTATGTTGGTGCTGTGTTTTATTTCATCCTTTAAACAGTTCCATATTTTAACCCTTGCTATTGTTATACTCATTCGTTTCTGCGTTGTTCTACAATATTGGATCTTAAAAAGTAGTTCTCCTCTTAAATTATAATTCCCTTCTCTTATTAAACAGTTATTAAGCAGTGGCACAAACATTCATGTCATTTCCAAAACAGAAAGTGCAAGATTGTCAGTGACATTTTAAATGGTAAAGCGCTTTGACAGTATTTCCACATTCATCCATTCACACACACATTCACGGCTGCCATGCTCACCAGGACCCATCAGGAGCAAGGGTGAAGTGCCTTGCCCAAGGACACAACGGACGTGACTAGGATGGTAGAAGGTGGGGATTGAACCAGTAACCCTCAGATTGCTGGCACAGCCACTCTACCAACTTTGCCACGCCATCCCTAAACAAGCTATGAGTGCACTTTTGAGCATGATGTCGCTAAGATGACATATCAAAACAACACTAAATTAAAGTGCTTTTTTTTTTTGTACAAAATGCCACTACAATACTTTAAAACAGATAAAGTGCACTTTTGTGCATGATGTCACAAGATATTCATATAAAAAATGAGCTGCGTAACAGGAAATCAAATAGTGTGTGTCATTTGCTATGTGGTAGGTTACTACGGACGTTATTTAATTGTGTTGTTGACTATTTTTTTCATACGATCTGAAAATGGTTGCTTCTGCATTTTGTGGGTGTGGCACCGAACGGAGATGTTGATGTGCAGTTTCAAGCACTCTTCATTCTCTAGCGGGGGACTTTTCAAATGATGCAACAAATTAGCAGTAGATGCTACTTTTTGTAACAATGCTTTGGCAGCATATTCCCGCTTGAAGCCAAACCACCAGTCTCTGGACCCCATGCTGTTTTTCTTAGGAATGAATTCTTCCTTCCTATATTACCAAATTGGCACCTTCTCTCTCTCGTATCACCACCCGCACCACTCTGCTAGCATCACAGCTAATGTTACCCATGCTGCTACCTCATGCGAGGGCGTATGACGTGACAGTATGTGACGTATGTAAGAAGGTGCGCTTGTCTGTCAGAAGGAGAGACAAGAAAGAGTGAAAAAAGCCTGTAGTGTAATGCCAGCTGATAAAAGCAACTGCATGAGAATATATACTCCAATTTCACCATATAGTCATTTTCCATATCACACGGAGACAAACCCGCGATATATATCGAGTATATCGATATATCACCCAGCCCTACTTTGTATGCAATTGAAAATTGATTAAAATTAGCTTTTTTTTGGACCATAAGCACACTTAAAATCATTTCATTTTCTCAAAGATCGACAATGCACCTTAACACTTTAACTTACAAAAGAAACATGTGAAGTAACTTTTTAGGCGTAAGAGTTCATCTTTCGTGTTATCAGTTTGAGAACTTTTTTTTTTCTCTTTCCCTTTTTCCTTTTTTTTATTGTAACTGGATTTGCCTATGTTCTGTAACTGGATCAGTGTACTGTTATTTTGTTTTATTATTTTGAGAATTTTCTTTTTCTTTTCCTTTTTCCTTTCTTTTATTTGTAATCGGATTTGTGTATGTTTTGTAACTGGATTTGTGTATTATTAGTTTTTACTTTGAACTTTTGAAAAGGACCCCAGGAAGACTAGCCCTGGCGTTTGTGTGTCGGCTAATGGGGATCCTCAATAAACAATAAACAATATACGGGTTAATTCTGGTTGAGGTTACCGACCGCAAAGCAGTTTTTTTTGGTACAATTTGTAATGATGAATGTGATCAGTAGATGGCAGTCACACATAAACGATATGTGTGGACTGCAGGCTGACACTTGTTCAATTAATAACAATAGCAAGTACAGGTTAGCAAGCAAGCCCAAAACTTTGATGTTTCATTGTTTATCTAAAACATTACACAAGGCGCTGAAAAATCTGTCAGATTGTTTTAATACAACTTTGGTAAGCTACGAAGTCGCACCGCTTGATCGATTGTCGGAACATTACGGCTACTATAGTCCGACATACTCTGCTTCAACATACTGCGTTGTTATGGTGTGTGTGTGTGTGTGTGTGTGTGTGTGTGTGTGTGTGTGTGTGTGTGTGTGTGTGTGTGTGTGCGTGTGTGTGTGTGTGTGTGTGTGTGAGTGTGTGTGTGTGTGTGTGTGTGTGTGTGTGTGTGTGTGTGTGTGTGTGTGTGTGTGTGTGTGTGTGTGTGCGTGTGTGTGTGTGTGTGTGTGTGTATAAGTACCCCAAAATGGCACTATAGGAGACAGATTACCTGACATTTAGTTTTGACTTATTATCCAAAACTAATTTTTTTATCTGTTGGCTCCTGCTTGTGTATTTGGGATCTGCATAAGTCCCGAAAATGTACTTTACTCAGTGTACTTTTAATAAAATAAACACAATTTGTTAAAAAAAAAAAAATTAAACATTATGCTTTTGCAACATCGCATGGACATCGGGGGTGGTACCTCTGGAATGGCAGACCGGGGTGGTGGTTCTTCTCTTTAAGAAGGGGAACCTGAGGGTGTGTCCCAACTATCAAGGGATCACACTCCTCAGCCTTCCCGGTAAGGTCTATTCAGGTGTCCTGGAGAGGAGGCTACGCCGGATAGTCGAACCTCGGATTCAGGAGGATCAGTGTGGTTTTCGTCCTTGTCGTGGAACTGTCGACCAGCTCTGTACTCTCGGCAAGGTCCTTGAGGGTGCATGGGAGTTTGCCCATCCAGTCTACATGTGCTTTGTGTACTTGGAGAAGGCATTCAACCGTGTCCCCCGGGAAGTCCTGTGGGGAGTGCTCAGAAAGTATGGGGTATGGGATCTGACTGTGGCGGTCCGCTCCCTGTATTATCAGTATCAGAGCTTGGCCGGCATTGCCGGTAGTAAGTCGGACCCGTTTCCAGTGAGAGTTGGACTCCGCCAAGACTGCCCTTTGTCACCGATACTTTTCATAACTTTTATGGACATAATTTATAGGCGCAGTTGAGGGGTGTTGAGGGGATCCGATTTGGTGGCTGTAGGATTAGGTCTCTGCTTTTTGCAGATGTTGTGGTCCTGATAGCTTCATCTGGCCAAGATGTTCAGCTCTCACTGGATCGGTTCGCAACTGAGTGGGAAGCGACTAGAATGAGTATCTGCACCTCCATCTCCAAGTCCATGGTTCTCGCCCGGAAAAGGGTGGAATGCAATTTTTGGGTTGGGGAAGAGATCTGGCCCCATGTGGAGGAGTTCAAGTACCTCGGCGTCTTGTTCACAAGTGAGGGAAGAGTGGATCGTGAGATCGACAGGCAGATCGGTGTGGCGTCTTCAGTAATGCGGATCCAGTATTGATCCGTTGTGGTGAAGAAGGAGCTGAGCAGGAAGACAAAGTTCTCAATTTGCCGGTCGATCTACGTTCCCATCCTCACCTATGGTCAGGAGATTTGGGTTATGACCGAAAGGACAAGATCACGGGTACCAGCGCCCGAAATGAGTTTCCTCCGCCGGGTGGTGGGGCTCTCCCTTAGCGATAGGGTGAGAAGCTCTGCCATCTGGGAGGAGCTCAAAGTGAAGCCGCTGCTTCCTGCCGCTAATCATCACTCTTTCTCATCACTTGTTTTCTCTGTCAGTATAGGAGTTGCACATGTGTCATCTGCGTGTGTGACGGACTAGTTACTGGCGCAGTCATGTTTTGCTTTATTGTGGAGATAGAATATCAAACCCAAAAAGGCAACCACACATTCGAAAACAAGCCCAAAAAACCACAACTGCAACTCCCAAATTTTGCAAGCGACTCCAGTAAAAAACAAGGCCAACGTTGCTACAATGCTGCTGCTATCAGCTTGGAACGTCGGTGATAACTCATTTGGCAGTGACGGTGGATGGAAGTAACTTTGGTCTTTGTAGAGAGCGTAATGGCTTACAAGCTAAACTTGCAGTTCAATATACTTTATTTTTGTCCATTTCTTCTATCTGTTTGTTCTTCTGACTCAACATCAGCTGGAACGTCCCAACTGTTGTTAAAACACAATGAAGAGAGGCCTCTGCCAGCGCAATTATTGAGTTATTATTACCTCTCCTAGGAAGTTATTTATTTGCTGGGGTTTGTTTGACTGTAAGTTAGCAACATAGAAATTAAAGTTATGGGCGGATTTTGATGAGACTTTCAGGAAATGGGATAAGGAACAAGTGATTAGATTTTGGAGGCGATCCAGATCACTGGCACCACGTTGTGCACTGCGAAAATATGTAATAAGTAGTAAAATAAGTATGAATTAGCATCTTACCACCGAAAATGTTGACATTTAATTGAAAATATTGTACACCTCACATCCAAAACAGTATTCATTAAACATTTCCTTTTAAAATATATTATTTATTGTCATTATGTTTAGTAATTGTTTTAAATTGGTATTCAATTGTAGGATTTACTATATTTTAGTTATACGCAGTACACAACAAAAGCTCAGTAAAAATACATTGAGTCTAGTGTGATGATTTTTCAGTTTCATTGTATATATTATTCATTGTACTGGTCATGAATCTTAACCTCTTGTGTGCTTTTATTTCAGGATGGCTACTCACAGTATCACTTTGTGGGGTCTGCGTCAACAATAGAGAGAGACAGACAGAGACCTTACTCATCGTCTCGAACTCCGTCCGTCTCCCCTATCAGGACATCCCCAAACAACCGCTCGGGTGAGTAGAAGCACTAATAATGATTGAGTCATTTAGGAACATTCCAAGACTATTTTTAATCAGTGGGATTCACTTTAACTTGAGGTTTTTGAGGTTTGATATTTAACTGGAACTCAACTTAAGTAGTAATAGCTCACATTGCTTGCTAAGATCGTGGAGTCCTTGCAGAGTTCACATCCACTCACTACATTCTTTTTTGAACTGTTAGAATACTTAAAACCAATAAAATGTAGGTGCCATTTTCACCTAGACAAGTCGACAAAGTTGTGTCACCGACAATTATTCACAATTTCCTTCCGAGGTCTTCTCGGTGCTCCTTTTTGAAGTTTCTTTAGCCTCAGTGCCTGAATCAGCAACTTTAAAAGTTGAATCCAAGGTTAGGCATAAGACGTTTTTAGAAGAGAGGGAGTTTCTTTTTGGTCTTCACCAGGCGATACATTGGGATCATCCTTGGTTCAGATGTTTCCGTGTGCAAAGATCACTTTCATTTTGGTCATGTTCAAATTGTGTGTGTTTGTAACAGCACATAAGCTCTCATCGTGATTGTTTTCATCCATGTAGGTCATTGTATTCTCAGGGTAATTCATTGATCACAAGTGGATTGTTTAGGTTATCTTAGATTAGAACGCTTAAAATCTGAGAGGATGGCGTGAAATCAAAGTATGTATCCTCTAAAGCAGGGATATTCAACGACATTGTTTTGGGGGCCACATTTCCAAAAAGCTAAGGATCTGGGGGCCAGACTTCTTCATTGACTATGATTCTTATTTCGTATATTCCAGAAAACTAGTGTCCTTTCAGTAGACATTTGATTGCGGTTTATTTATTATGACAGGGATACATGAGCGCTCTGCTATTTTTAAAGACCTTCTGCAAAAAAGATAATCAAAGACTTGATCTGTTTTTAGGAATTCACTGAAAACATGTCAGTCTCTTAAGTTTCTTGAACTGAACTCGTGGGCTACCAGTTAACAGTTGGTTAAGTTTACGTAATAAAAAATGTTTACGGCCTGAATAAAATGGGTGGTGTTAATGGCAGTCAAAAATGCATGGGAATTTCATGCACACATACAAAAACAGTCCAAGAGAAGCAACAAACAATTGGCACTCATGTTGTTTTTATGATAAAATATACATTCTATGACTGATAACACTAGCTATCCAAATCGCTATCATTAGCTAACAACACAAAGAGAAGGCACGTGCAAGTGTTACATGTGTAGGTACTTAGGTCTTTAAGTCCTAAAGATGCCATAAGAGGGCGGGATATAATGCTTAAAATATATTGGAAAGTTAGCGCCCTTTAGGCATCTTTATAAATATTGCAAACAGCTCTAATCATAATTAATCCAAATTTTAAACAAATCTGGTTGGACTATACAACGCACAAGTATATCATTTGCACCCACTAAATTTTAGAAGAAAATGTTTTTATTATTTTAGCCACACCACACTATTAGCCGCAGATGTATACATTTTGAAATTAGTTGTTTAAAAAGAAAGATTTGGAAATGTTTATTTACATACTTTAATTGTTTCGAAACGGTGTCTGTAACAAGGCAGTAAAACATCTGATCAAACAAAATGGAGGTCATCGTCATGGACCTGCCAACTGCGGAAGCTATATCTCCAGTCAGCTAAACAAACTCAATAACTCCACATTGACATCTTGATTAATTTTTGGAGGAGTTTGTGAAACTGAAACAAAACAAAATGAAAGCAATTGTAAGTTAATAATATTAACTCATACACTTGTAAACATGTTAGCATATTAGCTAATGGAATCCTGGAAATTCCAAGAAGCGCCAGTGCAAGCCAGATGTTTGTTAGTGTTGGGGTGCCCACTTTCTCGGCGTTGCTACGCAACCTTATGTATAAGTTTATGTGTAGGGCATCCAAGTCTGAAAATGACATAATCACTGTGTTAACGAACCCTGGCTGTAGTTCTGTTAGATACTCATCTGGACTGTGGCACCATTGGCACACGTGTTTGTATGTTAGAAACTGACATTTGGACTTTATGTTTCTTTTTATTGTTTTGTTTTTTAATGTTTTAGTGTTTTGTTTTGTTTTTAATGTTTTGTATTATGTTTTTTATATGTTTAATGGATCTTAAGATCTGCAATAAAGATTGATAATGATGATGATAATAATGATAATGACAATATCCTGATTACATTACATTAGCACGTACAAATATGCATACAAACACTATCAAACGTGACGGTTTAGTAGGTATGGACCGTTTAGTTGTATTGTAAAGTTTACAAACGTTCCTTGGAGTGATGAATGAAACTATACGAGTAAAAACACTAATAACGACTTGTAGACGGAACAGCACTTGTACTTCCGGTTCAGGGCATTAAACCGAAGGAAATACTGTAGACATTAAATCTGCAGCACCTGCAGTGAAAAAACTTGTTCAAAAGATGGTGCCATAGCACAAACAAAACACCTTTTCAGCGTCTCTGTCTGTTTTTATGAAAACTATTTGTCGAATATCAAACATTATGGTAGCAAAGAAAAACCCATAAATTAGCCAGACTGTTTTAAAAGCTGCAAAGTTCAAAGCATAGGAAAAAAGTAAGGGAAATACGGTAA
This sequence comes from Nerophis ophidion, assembly GCF_033978795.1. Lineage (NCBI taxonomy): Eukaryota > Metazoa > Chordata > Actinopteri > Syngnathiformes > Syngnathidae > Nerophis > Nerophis ophidion. The sequence goes on along the minus strand of NC_084625.1, from coordinate 30,568,668 downwards.
TCATCTGATGGCATTATATTAGATGCAAGCCAATATCATCCGATACATCCTTGTTTTTTTCTGGTATCTGACCGATATCAGATCAATATGGAATCAGGATCCACCTACTTTTTCAACTATTATTTATTGTTGTAGTGTTTTGTATGGCATAGTGTTTTGTGCATCCTGTATGAGAACAAAACCATAAGAGATGTAATCAAATCAAGGTTAAACAGGCCTCTAGATTGCTTTGGAGTTTGAAAATGTAGATAATGAAGCATCAACATTTAGCGGTGTTGACATCTGGACTAAACAGCTATTAGCATTGGCGCTCGCCACCCACAGACATTTTCGCTGTCAAGCATGATTACGGTTAGCCTTTAGCTTGCAGCCCCGTGGCCTTCATGTTTTGCAAAGTGTGCATTAGCTGTTAGCATCCGTCCATTTGGAGGCCGATAGCTGCTTTTTCGCCACCGTCGGGCTTAGCAGGCTGATGAGGCGGAAAAGTACTTTTCCTTTCTCTCAGCTTAGGGGGTCTTCAAGGACCCAGCATGTGTGCATCCATGCATGTATGTGTGCGTGGAGACGGGAACGAGAGGGATGATGATCAGGGGGCGAGGAAGAATTAGGGATTAAAGGGTGGTTAATGCAGGGATGAGGACGAGGACGGTGACATTGAAAATGAAGAGTTTTGTGACATTTATGTATTGGTGGGGGTGTTACGTCGCCATCTTTTCACTCTCTCTTCCTTTTCGCACACCTTGGCGTTTCTGCTCATCCGCCTCCTCACATTCACCTATTTCATACTCTTTCTTCTCACCTCTTTGTCTGATCACACACTCCACACACACACGCACACACACACACACTCACACACACACACTCACAATCCTCCTCCTTGCATATGCTTCGTGATTTGGCCCCGTATGAAAGGCATCAAAGAAGAGGGGGTAATGGTGGCAAGGAGGAGCAGGGGAGTTGCAGGGGAGGTTGCAGGCGGCGACGATGGCAGGAAGACAGAGGGAGAAGCAGACCTTTTGCATCCATCCTGGCTCCCATGGGGGGTGTCCTGCTGTGTTGGGAGCTGATAGAACAAGTCTCCAAGCTCGATTGCCATGGTAACCAAAGGTGATGGCAAGCGTCTCTGTGGGTGTCACGTTACAGCAGCCACCTGAACGGAATCTACCTCAGGGCTGTCAAAAGATGCAGAGTGGGAACCTCCAAAGTCAAATGGCCACTAAGTGGTAACATTTGGGACACAAGAACAGATTTCTGGGGGGGAAGTACACCTCACAAGTTAAACAAAACTGATTTTAGTAAATATTGTGGGAAATCCTGTGAAAAAACAAAAAATCCCATGTACATAAGTATTCACAGCGTTTGCTCAATACTTTGTTAATGCACCATTGGCAGCAATAAATGTATTTATTCCGCCAGACAGACACATATAGCAACATTTCATCACTCTTTGTAATATGACAGACATGCAGCGATTGGCCCTAGTGTGTGAATGTGAGTGTGAATGTTGTCTGTCTATATGTGTTGGCCCTGTGATGAGGTGGAGACTTGTCCAGGGTGTACCCCGCCTTCTGCCCGATTGTAGCTGAGATAGGCACCAGCGGCCCCGGCGACCCCAAAGGGAATAAGCGGTAGGAAATGGATGGGCGGATGCAGCGGCACCAGACCGAAAAGGGATAGGGGAAAAAAGCAAGAATGCTTATCCATGTCCCTCCCCAAATTTACAATCAACCTATCCCCAGGTGCATGTCTTTGGAGGTGGGTGGAAGCCAGAGGACTTGTAACATTGAATATACATAGTTATAAACCTATAATAGAATTGTTACACAATTTGCATGGGCAACCGATAGGTTGATTGGCAACACTAAATGGTCCCTAGTGTGTGAATGTGAGTCTGAATGTTGTCTGTCTATCTGTGTTGGCCCTGCGATGAGGTGGCGACTTGTCCAGGCTGTACCCTGCCTTCCGCCCGATTGTAGCTGAGATAGGCACCAGCGCCCCCCGCGACCCCGAAAGGGAATAAGCGGTAGGAAATGGATGGATGGATGGATATGCTTTACTCTCAGATCGATGGATAGCTTGCTCGGTAAACAGATATTTGAGTATTTAAATTTTATTACCAAAAGAAGTAGTATTATAGCTTGGAAGATAATATTAAAGTGAAGAACCTATGCAATTGCATGCAATACATATATCTGTCAAAATTTAAAGAACAAACACATTTAGCTAATAATTTCAAGACTTTTGCAGGCCAAGTTTAATGATGTGGTGGACTACATTAAATGGCATAGAGAGCTACGTTACATGGTATGGTGGGCGACAAGAAATGAAGTGACAGGCCACATTTAATGAGTTTAACAACTGTGATCTAAATGATTACTACTGGGGATGACAAGGGTTAAAGTGTAATGAACAGATATCATCTTATTATTCTAATTGTGAAATAACTGTATTTTCCAAATTAAAAATGTCATGATTCTATTCATATTTCATGTCATATTAATAATGTTTATATTCATTGTATTTATTAGGTTTAGTTTATATCCTGAAAAAATATGTAATTATTATATTTTCGATTTATTTTCAATTAAATGTTCATTGGTTTTTTAGTCACTGACTCTTATTTATAATTCCAGCTGCATTTTTTCAATTAACATGAATTAAATCTTGGAAAGTACTGATAATTTTACTCTATTTTAGTTGTATTATACAGTGGTTAAGTCCTATTAACAGTTACAAATATGTTCAAATGAGTGCTGTCCAACGAATATTTTTTTAATCGGATTAATCACATTTTTCAATATGGATTAAACACAGGTGATTACTAACGTCAATCAATCAATGTATGTTTATATAGCTCTAAATCACCAGTGTCTCAAAGGGCTGCACAAGCCACAACGACATCCGCGGATCAGTGCCCACATCAAGTCAAGGAAAAACTCACAACCCAGTGGGACGTCGATGAGAATGACTATGGGGAAACCTTGGAGAGGACCGCAAATGTGGGTGCCCCCGCCCCCCTCTCCCCCCCAGGGAGACCCGATCCAATGGACGTTGAGTGGGTCTAACATAATATAGTGAAAGTCCAGTCCATAGTGGCTATAACATAATAGTGACAGTCCAGTGCATAGTGGATCTAACATAATAATGAGAGTCCAGTCCATAGTGGGGCCAGCGGGAGACCATCCCGAGCGGAGACAGGTCAGCAGCACAGAGATGTCCTCAACTGATGCACAGGCGAGCAGTCCACCCCCGGGTCCCAACTCTGGACAGCCAGCACTTCATCCATGGCCACCGGACCTAGGTGTCGGTGTCTAGCAGGACCGATAATCAGCAATTAAGTTTTCTTGACGTTGAGTTGCAAAAAGTTAGTGGGCATCCATTGTTTAATTTTAAGACACGCCTCCAGCTGACTTCAATCCGGCGTGTTGGTCAGCTTTAGGGGCATGTAGAGTTGGGTGTCATCAGCATAACTGAAAGCTAACACCGTATTTGCGTATGATGTCACCTAGCAGCAGCATGTAAATATTCAGAGTGCAGGGCCAAGAACCGAACCCTGGGGAACTCCACACGTTACCTTACCATAGTCCGAGGTCACATTGTTATGGGAGACGCACTGCATCCTGTCAGTAAGATAGGAGTTAAACCAAGACATGGCTAAGTCTGACATACCAATACGTGTTTTGATACGCTCTAATAATGTATTATGATTGACGGTATCGAAAGCAGCGCTAAGATCGAGGAGCAGCAACACAGATGACGCATCCGAATCCATCGTTAGCAATAGATCATTAGTCATTTTTGCGAGGGCTGTCTCAGTCGAGTGATTTGCCCTGAAACCGGAATGAAAAGGTTCACAGATATTGTTAGACGCTAAGTGTTCATTTAGCTGCTGTGCAACAATTCTTTTGAGGATTTTCTAAATAAAGGGAAGGAGAGACGGTAGTTTACCATGAGGTCAGGATCGAGGTTAGGTCTTATCAGCGGAGGATGAATAGATAACTTGCGTTATTTAAATCACCTTCGAAAAACCAACCCTGATATTTGGACACAAATGCAATGTTGTTCAGGAACATTTTTAAAGGTTTTACTTGCACATCATTGAATTGTTCAAAACTTGCTAACAGTTTTAGTCAAATTCCGTTGGGGTGTATATTGTCTTGAAACTTGCACAAGTAAAATATGTTAAGTGAATTATATTTATATAGCGCTTTTCTCTTGTGACTCCAAGCGCTTTACATATCTAAGTTACAATTAAACCAGTGTGGGTGGCACAGGGAGCCGGTGGGTAAAGTGTCTTGCCCAAGACACTTTACCCATTAATTTGAGCGAGGATGAAAGATTCGTGGAAGAGGAAATTTAAAGTGAAGGACTAGAAAAAAAAACAGTAAAAAAAAAGGCGATTGCAGTGGGAGCGATTCAGATGTTATTAGACACATTTACTAGGATGGTGGAAGCGGGGATCGAACCTGGAACCCTCAAGTAGCTACGCCGCCTCAAGAAGAGTTAACTTGTTATTTTGACAGCTCCATTTATTATATACTGTAACTAAAAACCATAACTTGGAATTAGTTTTATGTTACAGTTTGACGCCAGAACAAATATTATCATAGGAATATGTTGAATTGTTAGGCGCAAGTGTGGTTCTTTACCACGTTTTTTTAGTTTTTTAACATGGTGCAACTAAATTGCATTTATTAAACTGGAAGTTAACCAGCCTAACATTTGGAGGCTCCACATTATTACATTTGGAAAATACATCTTAAAGTACCCTCTTGATCTTAGTATATCATTAACTGTATTTTTTTTTTAACAAGTTAGAGCCTCTTTGTGTTTCTACAAAAGCATTTTTTGTGTGAATACTCTACGGCTTCTAGTTAAAAGCCAGGAAACAGATAAAAAGAAGATGGATGTCTCTTTTGCTTGGAAATGTCAAACACAGGCTTGTAATAGGCGGTCCTTTAGTATTCAAATAGATAACGGCAGCTTCCAAGACACTTCATTGGGTGGCAAAAAAAATACAACAACCTTTATTGTGTTTGGGTAGTTTTTGCCTTGCTGCTGTCAACGTGATATAGGAGAGACGCTGAAGAGAACAAAAGCTGTTTTGTTCTCTTTTTTTGTAGTGCGTCGCACAGAAATGAGGGGAATGTTCCCTCGTATAGTGCAGAGAGATTACAGGGAATGCATACATTTTATGTACAGCACTGCTGTTACCTGCCAGGGAGGAGTATTTTTTTTTTTAGGACATCCACTTAGTTTAGGTTTATCGGCAGCACTTTAATACTTTACATGTATGTGGAGTCTAGTTGTAGGAATTTTTAGTTAAGCAGACTTGAGGGGGTTGATGCTCATAGGTAGGCAGCATTCTGGCAATCCCAAGTGTCAAGATAAGAGGGGCTGAGTAAGCACTTTGAATATGCTGTAAAGGGATTACATAGGGACACGCCGTGCGTGTGTGCGCGCGCGTGTGTGTGTGTGTGTGTGTGTGTGTGTGTGTGTGTGTGTGTGTGTGTGTGTGTGTGCGTGTGTGTGTGTGTGTGTGTGTGTGTGTGTGCGCTCAGCGCGCATGAGAGAGTTGAAGGTGAGGGGGAACACTGAGGGAGTCAAACAGTTGTTTCTGCTGTAGTTGTGTGTGTTTGAGCTTGTGTTGGGATGAAAAAGTAACATTACAACTGGTGGAGACTAGAGATGAATGCTTTAAAATGTAATATCGGAAATTATCGGTATCTGTTTCAAAACTATTGGTTTCAAAAAGTAAAATGTATGACTTTTTTAAATCCCGCTGTGTACACGGACGTAGGGAGAAGTACAGACCGCCAATAAACCTTAAAGGCACTGCCTTTGCGTGTCGGCACAATCACATAATATCTACGGCTTTTCACAAACAAGTGAATGCAACGCATACTTGGTCAACAGCCATACAGGTCACACTTATAAGGGATTTTTAAATTGTTGCTATTTTTAGATAAATTTAAAAAAATCTCACGTACCCCTTGGCATACCTTCAAGTACCCCCAGGGGTACGCGTACCCCCATTTGAGAACTATAGGATGAACTTTAATGATGATGACAAGGGGTATGATCAGATTTTGTGACACAAATAAATCCAAATAAAAACAGTGAAATAATTTATGAAATTATCAACTAATTAGTTTAATTGTGAAATATCATAACTATATATTGTTTTATTTAAAATGTCATTATGTGATATATATTTTAATTATTTTTATATTCATTATATTTATTAAGATGTGTGTTTATATAATGAAACAATATGTAGTTGATTATTTTTTTACAATTAAACTGTCTTGTATTTTTTCTAATGACTGCCTCTATTGATTAATTTACCTGCATTGTATTTCACGGGCATGAACTAAATCGAGCAAGACGCTTCGCTGTATTTTAGTTTTATCATACAGTGGTTAACTTCTCTAATAATAGTTACAAATATGTACAAATCAGTGCAATATTAGTTTCTGTGCTTATTTTTTTTATAGGTGACCCATATATGCTGACTTGCTAAATGGTGATTAATGACTAAGCATCGTGAAAATGCTTGTGCATGCACAAATATGACCATGCAGGGGTGTGAAGGCTCTCGCTGTTATCATTATTTTATATATGTGTGTGTGTGTGTGTGTGTGTGTGTGCAGCAAGCGCCCCTGCTTCTCCAAGAGAGATGATGAGTCTAAAGGAACGTAAGATGGACTACGATTCCACGGCAACCAACGCTGGTTTCCATAGCAACAAAGGCGAGCACACTTCCCGGAAAGATGGCATGCCAGGTGTGTGCGTGTGTATGTGTGTGTGTGTGTGTGTGTGTGTGTGTGTGTGTGTGTGTGTGTGTGTATGTGTGTGTGTGTGTGCGCGCGCGTGTGTGTGTGTGTGCGCGCACATGCGTGTGTGTGTTGTATTTCTACCCTTCTTAAGACATCAAGAAGGAAAAGTAGCTTCCATATGAGGAGGTGTGAACAAGTTAGTATATAAATCATGGTCCCAATACGGAAAACCATTGCATCTAATAGAGAATGTCTCATTTGCACCCTTGGTGGTGACATCTATCAAAACTAAGGTGGTCCCAAAAAGGAGGGATTTTTCAAATTGATTGTGTGTCGGTTTTAAAAGTGCTCCTCCTCTGGTCAACATATGAAATAACAAGCGTGTGTAAAAAATCGAAGTGCTCCCCCTCTGGCCAACATATGTAATACCAATATACTTGCCAACCCTCCCCAATTGCAGTGCCTCTCACAAAAATCTCCCGGGACAACCATTCTCCCATTTTTCTCCCAATTTCCACCCGTACAACAATATCGCGGACCTGAGTGAGGACAACCCGTCGTCACGTCCGCTTTTCCTCCATATAAACAGCATGCCAGCCCAGTCACGTTATAACATCTACGGCTTTTGGAGAGTGCACAACTGCACACACAACAAGAAGGAGACGAAGCAGATGAACGGAGACTACGAGTAAGAAGAAGTACACTTGCTAGTTCCAAAATGATTGGAAACAAGAATTTCAGTTCATCCAGGACAGCTCGAAGGGGTATGCTGCCTGCAAATCTTGTAGATCAGACTTCTCCATTGAAAACAGTGGCCAAATGCATTGTTGTACGAATGAATAACAAGTGTGTGGAAGGAATTGAAAATGCGCCCCGTTTGGCCAAAATGAATACAAAAAAAAAATAATATGTGTATAGAGACATACTGTAATAACTTGAAGTAAATAATGAAGATTAAAAACCAATTACAAAAAAAACAAACATTTACTAAAAGCTGCCTTTTTCTCACAATGTGTTGACTTCTTTCTTATAAATTTGGTAACAATTTCTCATATTCTTTCTGTTTCTGTAATATTGCAATATGTTCTCGTAAATTATTACTTTATGTAAAATAATTACTTTTTAATGCAAAATGGTGACATTTGTCATAAAACTGAAATGGTGACCTTTTTTTGAGTAATTACAACTAATATTTCACAACAGTGGCCTAGTGATTAGAGTGTCCGCCCTGAGATCGGTCGGTTGGGAGTTCAAACCCCGGACGAGTCATACCAAAGACTATAAAAAAATGGGACCCTTTGCCAACCCTGCTTGCCACTCAGCATTAAGAGTTGGAATTGGGGGTTAAATCACCATAAATGATTCCCGGGCGCGGCACCGCTGCTGCCCACTGCTCCCCTCACTTCCCAGGGGGTGAACAAGGGGATGGGTCAAATGCAGAGGACACATTTCACCACACCTAGTGTGTTTGACAATCATTGGTACTCTAACTTACCTTAACTTAACAAACTTTTTTATATTTGCACAGTATGTATACGCTATTAATTTTGTAAATACACATCTTTATTTATCTAGAAAGGGTGGTCCTAAAGAGGTAGGCATTATTCAGAGGTCGCAAGAAGGTAACAAATACAAGAGTGCGTGTGTATGTGTTTTCATTATGTTGACGTGTTTATCACTCCTTTTCACCATTTTGTGTATTAGTCCTAAATCTGTCTGTTTTAGTACAAGCCACTCTTCACTTTACATAATACTTCTACACCTTCACAAATCTAACGTGGTGCTGTCTTTCCCACTCAAGTATCCTGTGGAACATCGACGTTGTTCCGAAACTCTTACCTGACCGCCAGTGATGATATCAAGCCAAACCAGGTGAGACAGCGCTACTCAAATGCATGTTTGCTTGCTTCCTTTATATACGATATGCAAATATATCATATCCTAGCATTTGCTGGCATGTTTTCACTTGTGCATGCAGTTGCCATTATAAGTTCAAATAGCATGGTAGTCTCTGGAGTTGTGTACACATGTATTGTAAATACGGCAGCTTCTTATATTATTTTTCAGCATTTTCAAGTCTCAGAAGTGTAATGCCCAACTTGCAGTCTAGATGCTGGACATTAGAAATTTTAAAAATGCTTCTAGTAAGCCCATTTGGGAACGAGACCCTTTTTTGTGTCTGTAGCTTTAATGCAAATGAGCTGTTTGTCCACGCCTGTGTCCGACAGAGTGTGTGGCACTTTAATTCTACACTTGTGCAACAATGCCATACAACACAAACAACAACGTCAAATTGAAGGAGAACTGCACTTTTTTAAAAATGTTGCCTATCATTCACAATCATTATTGTTAATTGCATTGTAGCTTGTAAATAAATGTGCGCTTACAATGGAGCCTGTGGGAGGTTCTCTTTATCACACATAGAGCCCTCTAAATAACCATCAAAAACCCGCCAACTTTACTCCATTTAAATGTTGTCACTTGAATATTAACCAAGTATTAGTGATATTGTTATTATAAACGCTAACGCAGACAAACTATATGTAGCGCCACCGCTGCTGCTATAGAACGACCTCAGCTGATGAGCTGCTTTTTTAAACTCGGAGCTCGTAAAAGTTTATTCTAGACCATAAATCATCACCCTCACCTTGATAATAGAAGGTTGAAGACATAATCCGACAAGTTGGTCTACCTTGGCATCAATTTTAGACTTGGCAATGGTGAGAAAGACACCCCCCTTTTCTGTTTGCCATCCATCCATCCATCCATTTTTATACCGCTTGTCCCTTTTGGGGTCGTGGGGGATACTGGAGCCAATCGCAGCTGCATTCGGGCGGAAGGCGGGGTACACCCTGGACAAGCCGTCACCTCATCACAGGGCCAACACAGATAGACAGACAACATGCACACTCAGATTCACACACTAGGGACAATTTAGTGTTGCCAATCAACCTATCCCCAGGTGCACGTCTTCGGAGGTGGGAGGAAGCCGGACTACCCGGAGGGAACCCACGCAGTCACGGGGAGAACATGCAACTTCCACACAGAAAAATTCCGAGACCGGGATTGAACCCAGGACTGCTCAGGACCTTCGTATTGTGAGGCACATGCACTAACCCCAGTCACACCGTGCTGCCTCTTTCTTCATCTAAATGAAAATATAACATCCCATCTGTCTGCATCCTAATGACAGCAGACATTGTACATTGTCAGTGTCACTGCTCAGTGGCCTTGTGGTCAGAGTGTCCACCCTGAGATGGGTAGGTTGTGACTTCAAACCCAGGCTGAGTCATACCAAAGACTATAAAAATGGGACACGTCACCTCCCTGCTTGGCACTCAGCATCAAGGGTTGGAATTGGAGGTTAAATCACCAAAATGATTCCCAGGCGCGGTGACCGCTGCTGCTCACTGCTCCCCTCACCTCCCAGGGGTTGAACAAGGGGATGGTTCAAATGCAGAGGACACATTTCACCACACCTAGTTTGTGTGTGACTATCAGTGGTACTTTAACTTTAACTTTAAGTGATGTTTTATTACGGTTGTTGGCTCTGATGATGTCTGCAGTGATTAATAATCAGTGTTGTTGTCAAAGGAAAAGGCGAACATTGTGATGCGTTTTTGAAAGTATTGTGTCACTGTATGCTTAAAATTTGAAAAACATCCATCCATCCATCCTTTTTCTACCGCTTGTCCCTTTCCTGGTAACGTGGGGTGGCTGGAGCCTATCTCAGCTGTATTTGAGTGGTGAAATATTTACATATCAAATGTTATTATGAATGTGCCTGTTACTACATTTTATATACAGTATACTTATATAATGTATACAAAACTTTAATGTAGGTGTTTGGATGTTTTTTAGGGCTTTGTAGGCAGAATAGAGTGACTCCCACTGACTGTATTGTTTAGCAGACTTTTTATCGCATTTATTTACCGGTTGGTATGCATAAAAAAAGAAAAAAATATGTGTGCTTGTCTTTCTTAATAGTCGTAAATGATAGGCAAAACTCTAAAAAAAAATGCAGTTCCCCTTTAAGGAGTGAAGTGAAGTGAATTATATTTATATAGCACTTTTCTCTAGTGACTCAAAGCGCTTTTACACAGTGAAACCCAATATCTAAGTTACGTTTTAAACCAGTGGGACAAATGAGTGAGACAGGAATCCTCAGTTGTTAGCACCAGTAGCATGAAGTGCTAATATTACACTCACTTTTTAACAGCAGCATGCAAAGTTAGCGGTAAATAAAACCATCAAACCATGTCGAATAGTTGGCCGAGCTACAAGCCATATTTTTCTTTTTAAACATTTGTTTCTTGAATTTTTATAAATACAGTCCAGAAAAAAATACAACATGGCAAAAAAAAAAATAGCCCTTAAACAATTACTGAAAATATATAAAGAAAAACAAAACACACAATACAAGTCAGAATAGTCCATGCAAATAATGACAATGAGCCACAGACAACTGCAGCACACAATGTCCCCAATACAGTGCAGCAATACACAAAGGCAGACAAAAGGCTCATCAATTATCTTCCTTACAATTACTTTTCAATTGGGGTGACATTTGAGATAAGTCACCTTTACATATTTTCAGGAACCACCCAATACTTCCCGAACCCGAACAACCGTTTAATGTCCGCCTAATTTTATCCAATTGAAGGAGATAAATAATATCTCTGTTCCAGCGGGTGTGGCAGGCAGGCCTTCCCATTTAGCACAATGAGTCTTCAAGCCAACAAAGTAGTAAATGCTACCAAATTCTTTTTGGATTTGCTAATAGAAGATGGCAGAGGGGCCACCCCAAATATTCTGCCAGGAGCATTCGTTTTGAACTTTTTGCCAAAGACCAAATATTAAACATTTCAGTCCAATAACTGAACAGGGATGGGCAAAGCCAAAACATATGTACCGTATTTTTCGGACTATAAGTCGCAGTTTTTTTCATAGTTTGGCCAGGGGTGCGACTTATACTCGGGAGCGACTTATGTGTGAAATTGTTAACACATTACCATAAAATATCAAATAATATTATTTAGCTCATTCACTAAGAGACTAGACGTATAAGATTTCATCGGTTTAGCAATTAGGAGTGACAGATTTTTTCGGTAAACGTAAACGCATGTTTTATATGTTATAGTTATTTGAATGACTCTTACCATAATATGTTATGTTAACATACCAGGCACCTTCTCAGTTGGTTATTTATGCGTCATATAACGTACACTTATTCAGCCTGTTGTTCACTATTGTTTATTTATTATAAATTGCCTTGCAAATGTCTATTCTTGGTGTTGGGTTTTATCAAATAAATTTCCCCCAAAAATGCGATTTATACTAAAAGCTGGCACAAATAGACTAAAAAACAGCGTTTACCCAAGAGCCATAGTAGCATTAAACAGGCACTGAGTGAGCACAATATGTCCATCATGTCCTCATGTGTCATGTCTTTTAATTTTAATTTTTTTCCGGACTATAATGTGCAATAATGTTGTATGTCGGTGTGTATATATATTCATATGTATGCATATATGCATGTGCGGATATATATACATATATATATAGATACATCTCTTATTTCTATCTTTTTTTACTATTTATATTACCATATTGTATATGCACCTTAGGGGATCTGCTCACTGCAATAATGACAATAAAACTCTATTCTATTCTATTCTATTCTATTCTATTCTATTCTAATATACATGTTTTTTTTCCTTCTTTATTATGCATTTTCGGCGGGTGCGACTTATACTCCGGAGCGACTTATACTCCGAAAAATATGGTATTAAGTTAGCTGGAGACTACTCCAAGCTTGATTTTTAAGACGTGTAGCGAAGCCTGATTTTTTTTATTTTTTTTATTGTATATATTTTTTATTTTGGGGTGGGTGGGTTGGTTCAACTGCACTTACACAGGAGGGGCGGGGACAATAAAATCACCACCAATGACATACTAGTGCAGTGATGTGCATGTATATGTGTATGCAGCATGAGGCGGCCCCTTTTATTATTTTAGTTGCTATCAATACAGCCTGAAAGCCTTCTCTCCCATCACCCTCCCTCCATCCCTCCCTTCACTGCACCCCCCCACTCCACCCACACTCGCATCCCCTGCAGGCCCCAGTTCAGCCCTGCACCGTGGCCCCTCAGCCCCAGCAGGACAGCCCGTCGACCGCCGTGCTAAAAGACTACGACCACTACCCTCCCCCACCCTCCTTCCCCCAGCCTCTGCCTCCGCAGCCTCCCCCTCACAGCCAGAGCCGGAGCTTCGACGAGGCCTACTACGAAGACCAGGGGCCACCGCCGCCGCCCCTGCCCACCCAGCCGCAGGTCCAGGCGCAGGCCCAACCTCAGGCCCAACCCCAGCAGCCTCCCAGCACCGCCGGGCCACCCCGGGACCCTCGGGAGGATTTGCGCATGCATCTGGGCCTCAAGTCAACCGGCAACTATGTAGACTTCTACTCCGCATCCCGGCCCTACAGCGAACTGAACTACGAGACCAGCCACTACCCAGCCTCGCCTGACTCGTGGGTCTAGTTTGACTGCCAGGATAATGATAAAGGGGTCACAGGTATCTCAGAGTGAGGGGGGGGATTTATTTTCAAAGCACATCAAGTTTGCAAAGTAGTCCTTGACAAGAAGCCTCTTTAAGAGCCGAGGCAGAATAACAAAGTCAGGTCAAGTGACAAACATTGCATGCGCATGCCAACGTGTTTTCTTTGTTTTGTTTGGTTTTTCAAACCACCGCTGACTTTATCTTCTGAGTGCTAAGGTGTGTGTGGTGGGCCAAGGAGGCTGTGGGTGGGCAAATAGAGGAAGAAAGCAGGCGATAAGGCGGCGGGAAATGTCTAAATAACAGGGGGCGAGTCGGGGATGACGGGATGAGTAAGAGCTTTTATTCGCGGCAGGAGACGTGACCTTTTGCGGAGAGGAAGAGAGGATGGCTTGCCTCTCGAGGAGGTCAGAAAGACTGGAAGCGGAGAAGTTGCTCTTTCCTATTTGACCTGAACGTAGCACTGCTTCAATATCCTGCACCTTTTTTTTTTTTTGCCTCCAAAAGCCTGTGGATTATTTTTAAAGGAATGTCATCATCTTTTTTTTTTCTACTTTTCTAGATTTTTCAAGTCATTCTTTTGTTGCTGTTGTTTTCTTTTTCATTCGTGATTCGCTTTTAGGACTGACAAAAATATGTAAAATAAGAGACCCCAAAAAGGTAGACCGACATCCCAAGATGGATATAGAATCCCCAGCCGTGTATAGAAGAAGAAACCCTGCAGTATTTGTGTTGAATATGGTGGTGGAAATGCACAAACGTGGAGTTGATCAAGGCTGAGGCATCAAAAAAGTGCTTTTTCACTGCCTAAAAAGAACACAAGCACAGTTTGTGTTCGGGTAGGTCTGTCTTGTTCTTTTTAGTGGGGGGAACCCTCATGTCCCCGGGAACCAATATTGTACATGACGTGACAGCAGGACCAGTAGGCCAAACTTTGGACATTCTGTCACGGTTTACAGACACTGGCTGGATGTCTCACTCTGCTGTTTTCATGTCCCCATCAGGCCAGGGATTGTGGTTCCGTAGATGTGCAGCCTCACTGAGCAAACAGTATGTGAGTTTGTGTGCATGTAGGGGACAGAATGCGTGGTCTGTGCGTAGACACATTAACTCGGGTGAGCGTATTTATGCATGCATGTGTGTAATAGTGTGCGTATGCCAATGTTGCGTGTGTGTGTGTGTGTGTGTGTGTGTGTGTGTGTGTGTGTGTGTGTGTGTGTGTGTGTGTGTGTGTGTGTGTGTGCGCGTGTTTGTGTGCGTGTGTGTAAAATCAATGTCCAAACAAGGCATTCCTACCGACAGTCTGTCCGGTTTTGCTAACCACGGTACAAACAATGAATTGTTGAGATAGAATGACAAATCTATAAATATATGATTATAAATATAAATATATAATTTTTATGTGCAGATATCCGTGTCACTAAAGCGCAAGAGGGGAAAAAAACAAAAAACTTTGCTTCACTTGAGCTAAACTTCTTGGAAGCTTAGCCCAGACCCCCCGCCCTGTCCCACCAAAAATAAGACTTAAAAGAAACCCCAGGTGAAGATGCTCAGGCTCTGGTGCGAGTTGTGTGTTTATTGTGTGTTCATGCTTCTTAAGTGACCCCGCCGAGTGAGGACCGTACATGAAGACCACAAGGACAAATAAAAATATGATCATTTGCAAACAAAGTGGATTTGAGTTTTTCTGCATGGTGAATTTGGTGGAAAGGATGATCATGTCACATTTGGAACGCGTTTTGATGCGCGTAGGTTTCACCTCAAGATGCAGTGGTACCAGACAGGCAAGATAGCAGGTAAGACGTGATTTAGTATACAAAAAAATTAAAAAACACTTGTACAAACAGCAAAGTAAAGGCGTGCCGGCGCGCACGAAAAGCTAATGCTAATAGCTAGCACTGTGACAAAGTCCAAAAACAAACGTGCCGAGTGCACAGGAAGCTAAGATAAAACTGAGCGCGGAACAAGACATAGGAAGAAACAAACGTGACTGTTGCAAGTAGCAAACCAAAGGCCAAGAACGAACTGAGGTAGAATGCAGTCTTAAATACTAACGTAAACAATTGCCAACAGGTGTGCGTCAAAAACCATAGCAGGTGGAACAAATGAGAAACCATGGAGACAAGATAAACAAGGAAGTGCACAAACTCAGAATCGGAAGAGTCAAACCATAAACAATACACACAAAAGACTCAAAACCCAAAACCATATATGATCCAGGAGGCAGATCATAACAGATCAGCTTGTAACAAACACACCCAAGTTCTCCGGGTGTCGCTGCCACTAGGCCGGGGGTCGGCAACCCGCGGCTCTTAACGCCGCCCTAGTGGCTCTCTGGAGCTTTTTCAAAAATGTATGAAAAATGGTAAAAAATAAGAGGGAAATAATACATTTTGTGTTTTAATAAGGTTTCTGCAGGAGGACAAACATGACACAAACCTCCCTAATTTTTATAAAGCACACTGTTTGTATTAAACATGCTTCACTGATTCGAGTATTTGGCGAGCGTCGTTTTGTCCTACTAATTTTGGCGGTCCTTGAACTCACCGTAGTTTGTATACATGTACAACTTTCTCCGACTTTCTAGGACGTGTTTTATGCCACTTCTTTTTCTGTCTCATTTTGTCCACCAAACTTTTAACGTTGTGCGTGTATGCACAAAGGTGAGTTTTGTTGATGTTATTGACTTGTGTGGAGTGCTAATCAGACATATTTGGTCCTTGCATGACTGCCAGCTAATCGATGCTAACTTGCTATTTAGGCTAGCTATATGTACATATTGCATCATCATGCCTCATTTGTAGCTATATTTGAGGTCATTTAGTTTCCTTGAAGACCTCTTAATTAAATTTATATCCAATGACACACTATCTGTATGTAATATGGCTTTTAATTTTTTGCGGCTCCAGACAGATTTCTTTTTGTATTTTTGGTCCAATATGGCTCAACATTTTGGGTTGCCGACCCCTGCACTTGGCAAATTAAAGGCCTACTGAAATGAGATTTTCCTATTTAAACGGGGATAGCAGGTCCATTCTATGTGTCATACTTGACCATTTCGCGATATTGCCATATTTTTGCTGAAAGGATTTAGTAGAGAACATCCACGATAAGGTTTGCAACTTTCGGTTTTAAGAGAAAAGCCCTGCCTCTACCGGAAGTCGCAGATAATGAAGTCACATGTTGATGGCTCCTCACATATTCACATTGATTTTAATGGGAGCCTCCAACAAAAAGTGCTATTCGGACAGAGAAAACGACAATTTCGCCAATTAATTTGAACGAGGATGAAAGATTCGTGTTTGAGGCTATTGATAGCGACGGACTAGAAAAAAAAAAAAAAAACGCGATTGCATTGGAACGAATTCCGGACTTTTTTAGACTCATTTACTAGGATAATTCTGGGAAATCCCTTATCTTTCTATTGTGTTGCTAGTGTTTTAGTGATTTAAATAGTACCTGATAGTCGGAAGTGTACGTCCACGGGTGTCTTGACGCGCAGTGTCTCAGGGGAGTCGACGGCAGCTGTACGGACGGCACAAGCTCAGCTGATATCCGGTAAGTGGCAACTTTTTAACCACAATTTTTCTCACCGAAACCTGCTGGTTGACATTCGGTAGGGATCCATGTCCGCTTGACCGCGCTCTGATCCATAGTAAATTTTCACCTCCAGGAATTTTAAACAAGGAATCCCTGTGTGTTTGTGGCTAAAGGCTAAAGCTTCCCAACTCGAACTTTCTACTGTGACTCCTCCAATATTAATTGAACAAATTGCAAAAGATTCAGCAACACAGATCTCCAAAATACTGTGTAATTATGCCGTTAAAGCAGACAACTTTTGGCTGTGTGTGTGCGCAGCGCTTATACTTCCTAAAAACCTGTGACGTCTTGCGTACACGTCATCATTATACGACGTCTCCAAGACGAAACTCCCGGGAAATTTAAAATTGTAGTTTAGTAAACCAAAAAAGCCGTATTGGCATGTGTTGCAATGTTAATATTTCATCATTGATATATAAACTATCAGACTGTGTGGTGGGTAGTAGTGGGTTTCAGTAGGCCTTTAAGGAGTCGCGGATGGGACCTGATATCCAGCTGGGAACGACTACACCAATAAATAAACACAAAACATATACAACTATTAACCACAAACGGTCAGGCTTATATTTAATATGCCACAAATTAATCCTGCATACACCTGCACAACACACTCAATCCCACAGCCCAAAGTGCAGTTCACCTCCCCAAAGTTTATACAGCACATATATTTCCCCAAAGTTACATACGTGACATGCACATAGCGGCACGTACGGGCAAGCGATTAAGTGTTTGGAAGCCGCAACGTGCTCTCAGTACCGCGCATCCAACTCAAAGTCCTCCTGGTAAAAGTCTCTGTTCGTCCCACTTTTCCACAGGCCGATAATGAGTCAACAAAAACGGTCAAAAATGAGGATCCTTCCATGAAGTGGCTCCGTAGCAAAACGCTTTGGCTGACAGGTGCTCCAGGTGGTGTGTGACGTCAATTTCCGTTTCCGACCGGTCTGATTGCACTGGATGCCTTTTATATCCCCACATTCTATTACATGACATTTTTCATATTGGCATAAATACGCCTGTAACAGTTCATAAAATTAAATAAATAAATGACATAATAAGTATATGTACTTCTTTTCCCAGCTGAGCACAGGTTAATTGTGACTGGCAATATTTATTATATATATATACATATATATAGAGTGGCCCTATGGCCATTACAAGCTCTTGTGTTTTCTTTCCAGCGTTATTGGCGCATATCCACTGGCAAAATGTAGGTACTTTCTCTAGTACCGGTTCAGATTGGCTTCCATGCATGCAAAGCTGATACAATGCTTTACAGCAGGGGTAAGGAACCTATGGCTCTAGAGCCAGATGTGGCTCTTTTGATTACAGCATCTGGCTCTCAGATAAATCTTAGCTGACATTGCTTTACATGGTAAGTAATGAATAATTCCGCTGGTAATCACAGTGTCAAAAATAACGTTCAAAATATAAAACATTCTCATGCATTTTAATCCATCCATCCGGTTTCTACCGCAACTGTTCAAGAAGTTGCATTAATGAAGTGAAGTGAAGTGAATTATATTTATATAGCGCTTTTTCTCAAGTGACTCAAAGCGCTTTACATAGTGACACCCAATATCTAAGTTACATTTAAACCAGTGTGGGTGGCACTGGGAGCAGGTGGGTAAAGTGTCTTGCCCAAGGACACAACGACAGTAACTAGGATGGCACAAGCGGGAATCGAACCTGCAACCCTCAAGTTGCTAGCACGACCACTCTACCAACCGAGCTATGCTATGTTAAGTATTTTATTTATTGTTGGTCAACTTCAGAATAACAATGTTATCAAAAATAATAAGGGACTTATTATACTCTAAAAATGTTGGACTCACTTAAAATTGCACGCATTTAGTTGTATTCAGTCTTAAAAAAATATATGTTATATGGCTCTGACGGAAATACTTTTCAAAATATTTGCCTTGTATGTGTGAGGACTGATGGGCATCGAGGTGCCGGGTTCGATTCCCTCCAGGATGCGTTGACGTGAACACAACAAAGGTAAGATCTTAAAAGATTTATTTAACAAAAAGAGAGCTCTGAACCGAAATACTGTAGCTAATAAAAATACCAACCAAAAACGCTAGTATGAAAACTAGGAAATACAAACAGAAAACTAGAATTGGCATGAAAGCACAAAAATGTAAAAACAAAAATAATTAGCATGTGAGCTAAGAAAAGGCAGGTGGCTTAGCATATGAGCTAGCGAGAATAAACGTATTGAGAAGAGCATGCATGTGAGCAACTCTTATGGACCCAGACTGAACAAGGAAAAGAGGAAGGCTTATATAGGGAGTAATCAAGTAGAACCAGGTGTGTGTAGAAAACGAGGAGCAGGTGAAATCAATGTGTAACCATGGTAACAGACTAAACAGAAAGTAAGTGGGTCAGAAAGAGAACGAAACAAAGATGGAAAAATAAACATGTGAAGATCCGTGTCACGGATCGCAACAGTATGGCTCTCTCAGCCAAAAAGGTTCCCGACCCCTGGTTTACAGTGACAAGCAGTGATGGGCCAAATGCTACTGAAGCCGCACAATGAGTGATACTGTGTGTGTGTGTGTGTGTGTGTGTGTGGGTGTGTGTGTGTGTGTGTGTGTGTGTGTGTGTGTGTGTGTGTGTGTGTGTGTGTGTGTGTGTGTGCGTGCGTGCGTGCGTGCGTGCGTGCGTGCGTGCGTGCGTCACTTTAAGAAAGCACCACGTGACTGATACAGCTGCTATGTCGTTTAACTGTGAAGCACCTAACTCAGTTGATCGGAATGCGCTTTTCCCTTTGATTTTAGTCTCCATCCTCGATCCAAATGGAACGAGGAAAAGGGAAAAATTACAAAGTGTGGGATCATTGTAATTTTATTGCGCCAAATGAGATGAAAGTTATTTTCCTATTGAGGTTTTGGGTCATTGACCAGAAATGCACACTTCTTATTCCTTTCTGCACCGATATTCAATTCCATCCATCCATCCGTCAGGCAGAAGGCGGCGTACACCCTGGACAAGTCGCCACCTTATCACAGGGCCAACACAGATAGACAGACAACATTCACACTCACATTCACACACTAGGGACCATTTAGTGTTGCCAATCAACCTATACCCAGGTGCATGTCTTTAGATCAGTGGTTCTTAACCTGGGTTCGGTGAGTCGGCCTCCGGGGTTCGGCGGAGCCTCCGCCGTGGAGGTGAAGACACACCCGACTCATCGTGTAAATAAAAACTTCTCCCTATCGGTTATTACGGATACCCCCAAACAATGTCTTTTCCCTGAGATTATTTTCAATATAACTTGTTATATTATTATAATCAAATGGCAGTAGTCATTTCCCTGAGATTATTTTCTAATATAAGTATTTTGACCCACTTACTATGACAATAATGAAAAAATATTTTTTTTCATAATTTGTACCCCTTTCAGATATGTCTTTTCGTTCCCACTAAAACATTCACATGTTGCACAATGAGATGTAAACATGGGATCATGTGTACATTCCTGTAACTTTCTGTTTGTGAAATATAACTTTATTAGTATTGATTTAATATAATAACATAATGTCATGATTAATATTTATATACATTTTTTTTTCCATTAAAGAAGGGGTTCGGTGAATGTCACTAAAGAATGGTTCAGTGAATGCGCATATGAAACTGGTAGGGTTCGGTACCTCCAACAAGGTTAAGAACCACTACTTTAGATATTCAATTATTTGCTCACTATTTTGTTGAAACAGTAATACAGGGTCAATACAGCTGGCGAGTGTGCCAAACACTCACTGTGATGTCACTTACCAATCACTACTAACAGGTAACAGATGAATTACTAATTCAAATAGGCCCCAGCGCCCCCCGCGACCCCGAAAGGGAATAAGCACTAGAAAATGGATGGATGGATGGATGTTACGCCTTGACCGACAGTGAAATGCGACAAGTTATTATTCTAGTCAGAGCCGCCCCTCCCTATCACACAATGGCCCCACCATCCGTACGGGCCCCTGTTTTGCGTGAATAAGCGCATTTATAGGGCTCGTATAAGAAATTACATTGCAAAAGTATGTGTAGTCCCTCCTGCTCAGTCACTGATATGAATATTATGGCAAAATTTCCCAGGATATTCTCATCCTCGCCCGTGGCAGGTTGTGGAAAACCGTCGGAATGGGTTTGAATCCCGCTTGGAGATGTATCGAGAATATTTGCAATTTCATGTTTCAGTTATGTTAAATTTGTTATTTTACACACATAAAATAATAATCGTTGAACAGTGCATTTCACAGGAATTAGTTTCAGTAGAAAACATGCATCTATATAAATCCAAGTTTAATTAAAAAAGTACAAAAGTAATTATATAAAGAATGAAATGAAAGGGGGGTTAATAAAAATCTGTGTAGGGCCTGATGCCCCGTTTATACTAAGTCGGATAAGGTTATCAGAGTAAATCCCACCTAACCTTATCCGTGTCCACACACAACAATGCCACCGTTTAAGCCCCCCAGCCCCTCCGTCCGCCAGCGCAACGCGACCTAGTACACGTGCGCGGAAAATGCGCACGTCATAGTCACCTCCAATGTTGCTTTTTGTGCAAGTTCTTAAATTTTACTTATGTGAACAATATCCAGTGTTGTGGAATTTCAACGAACTGGAATCCAGTGTGCTGTGGGGCCCTATTGTAGTGAATCACACCTGAGCCATCATAAATTAATCAAATCTTTAATAAACACGTGAAAGTACACAAACAACATTTTACAACAATCAATCTCGGGATCTAGATATCTGGTCAGGACACTCCTCACTCTTTTGCCTTCACCTTCATTGTCCATTCCTTTTTGGTGACTTTATATAATCTGGACCTAGACGTTGAGTCCACGACATACATGGCGGACAATAACTGATACAGTCTCCTTTGCCAGTCCAAAAGCATTCGCTGTTTTCCCTCGAAGGCCCTGGTAATACAAAGTATGCGCTACCTTTTTTATTACATCCACAGGAGCCCACATTCTCGTTGTCTCTCCTTCGACAAATGGACAAAGTTTTTCCGCTAAGTAGAATCACAGCTGACCAGGACATTGGAAAGTTCTCTTGCCGTCTGAGAAGTGTTGTATCCAAAATAGCTGCAATCGCTTTCTCGTAAGGTATTCATGTGTGATTTCCACAAGCGTCTGTACATGTAGAAGAAGGAGAAACACGGGCATGTCTGGATGACTCGCCTCCATATTTCCAGTGGTTAGCTCCGAGTTATAAAACAGCTTTATTATGAAGCTGGCTGTGGCGCATTTTTTCTGACGTCACTTCCTGTGTGGGGCGCAGTCTTTCTGGCGTCACGTCCTCTCCGAACTCAGTTTGTAAACGATGAATGAGTCCATACAAAGCTAAGTGCCGGAGATTCAAGAAATACACGGCGCACTTACCCGCGTAAAAAATTATCCAAGGAGGGGAACCTTAAAGGATGGTTTAGTGTGGCTGAAACGGGGCTTAGGCTATATAATTATTCGTTTAAGGCATGGATGTCAAACTCTGGCCCGCGGGCCAAATTTGGCCCGCCCTGTATTTAAATGTGGCCCTTGAGGCAATATCAAATTAACATTACCCACCGGTATTATACAGCGGCATTCACCGCTAAAACTCATACTTGCCAACCCTCCCGATTTTCCCGGGAGACTCCTGAAGTTCAGTGCCCCTCCCGAAAATCTCCCGGGGCAACCATTAGCCCGAATTTCTCCCGATTTCCATCCGGACAACAACATTGGGGGCGTGCCTTAAAGGCACTGCCTTTAGCGTCCTCTACAACCTGTCGTCACGTCCGCTTTTCCTCCTTATTAACAGCGTGCCGGCCAAGTCACATAATATATGCGGCTTTAACACACACACACACACACACACACACACACACACACACACACACACACACAAGTGAATGCAAGGCATACTTGGTCAACAGCCATACAGGTCACACTGAGGGTGGCCGTATAAACAACTTTAACACCGTTACAAATATGTGCCACACTGTGAACCCACACCAAACAAGAATGACAAACACATTTCGGGAGAACATCCGCACCGTGACCACAACAAACAGAATAAATACCCAGAATCCCTTGCAGCACTAACTCTTCCGGGATGCTACAATATACACCCCTGCTACCACCGAACCAGCCTACCTCATTATTTTATTTTCAAATTTATCAGCCTGTGGAAAAAGTTAATGCTGATATTCACCTCAGAAGGCTGCAAATAGAAAAGAGGCATTACATGTTTTTATTAACATTTTATTTCATATACCATTGATGTTTTTTCGTTTGTTTTTTAAAAGTTGATTTTGCACTATTAAGTTATATAAGCGTTGTTTGTTCCATATTCAGTGTTAAAGCAAATCATTGTAGCAAACTGAGCAATAATTAAAGTTTAATTAATGCACTTTCTCAAGGCTTGAATGTTTGATTCATTCATTGTTATTTATTTTCAATATTATTATCCCTGGAAAAAGTTAATTTTGATATTTACCTCAGAAGGCTCCAAAAAGAAAAGAGGCATTCAAGTTTTATTTGATATGCCATTGATTTGTATTTCTTATTAGAAACTCAATTTTGCATGTCACTATAGTTATATAAGCCTTGCTTGTTCAATTTTCAATGCAAAACTTGTTTGGGTCCCAATAAAAAAGGTTAATTTGTTCAACCTTGGCCCGCGGCTTTGTTCAGTTTTAAATTTTGGCCCACTCTCTATTTGAGTTTGACACCCCTGGTTTAAGGGGTTATCTGGCTTAGTGTAGACATGGCCCGAGTTTAGCAATCCAACCCTCTTCTTTGTCCCTTAACGGTGCTCCAACTCTGTATTGCACACATTTCCCACCAATCCCATTCACGGACATGGGATGATAGAAAAATACAAACGCCCCAACGAGGGGAGATGACCCGTGCTGTCTTGTAGGTGGGTTAGGGCGAGCATATCAAGCGCTCCTTTTCTCCTGCTCGTGCTGTCGACACGGTGTCCATCGTGTGGGACTACTTCACTGTTTAAGAGGAAGACATGTTGTGTGCTATTTGCAACAAATGTTCTGCAACATTAAATGAGGAAGGGGTAGTAAAAAAATTGCGCTTCAACACATGAAACCTTATCAACAACCTAAAAATGTCAGCATCTCTACGACAGCGTTTCAAATACGCCTGTGCTGTCATAAAGTACAGTTAAATCTAAATTTTTAATACATTTTGGATATAAATAAATGACTGTTTATGGTCTTGAGAAGATAGTTATTTGTATTGGTCTTGGATTAAAGAAAACTAATATTGTGCATCCTTATGAAAAAGTATTAATAATTACTTTCCCTGGTTTGCATTATCCATCCATCCATTTTTTACCGCTCGTGCCTTTTGGGGTTGCGGGGGGCGCTGGAGCCTATCTCAGCTGCATTCAGGTGGAAGGTGGGGTACACCCTGGACAAGTCACCACCACAAGTAGACAGACAGCATTCACTCTCACATTCACAAACTACGGCCTTAAAGAAACAGTAATTTCATTACTTTTTAGCATCACTTTTTTTAAAGTAAAAATGTGCCTAATGCTGCATACTGTATGGGTGATGAAGCCAGCTGGCAATGACCAAACAATAAGAGACAAGAGATAAGATAAGAGATAGAAAAATAAAAACGCCCCAGTGAGGGGAGATGACCCGTGCTGTCTTGAACGCACCATAATGACTCTTGAACGCATCATAATTATCCCCTCAATTCCCCCCAAAAACGGATTAACTGGCTGGAATATGAAGACAATATAACATACATCCATAAACGTGGATGCATTGGCAAAAGTGCAATATGTTTATCTGTACAGTAATCTATTTATCTATATCTGCACCTTATTGCTCTTTTATCCTGCTCTACCATGAGCTAATGCAACGAGATTTAGTTCTTATCTGTACTGTAAAGTTCACATTTGAATGACAGTAAAAAGGAAGTCTGGTCGAAGTCTATTGGCATGTTGCTAATGCTGCAGTCTTATACTTCAGTCTTCTCTGGAATAAAATCAATCTCCATACTTTCCTTATTCAACACAGCAGATCCTCCATTGTTATCGCTTCGTAGCTTATTGTGTGCCAACTGGTGCAATTTTTCTGCATTGTCCACTTGGCTGCAATGATCAAATTTTCTTGCTCCATTGTTGTTTGTAGCACTTTCACTTTTCTGATATCTAATTTGGTGAGGTTTTTCCGCACTTTCTCGTGCTAGTGCACCCTCAAAATGAAGCCAACCAAAATTGTGCAGCGAAGAAGCATGAATTAACTTTTGAATGCAAGCCAATTTAATGCTCAGTTTAGCAATAGTCTTTCCTGAACAGTTGCGCTAACATAACAACAAGCATCAAACTTGTGTCACTATAGATGTGGCGTGTAAGCAATAAATCCGCAATGCACAACACAAAAGCACGCAGGCATGACAAAAGTACACAATGTCAATTTACATTGCCTTAGCGCAGGTTCCTGATGGCTGCCGTCTTCCTTCCCCGGCTGATAAGCAGCAGTGTTAACAGCTTGATACCATCATGTGTTCTGTTCAACCAGGGCTTGACTGACAGGCTTTGTGGGAACATGTAGTATGACCGTGCTTTGAATATCAGCTGTGTTCGCGCTTCATCTGATAATAACCTCACTTCTGATGCCGCACATTTAATGGATTTGCACAGCATGGCAGTTAGGCCTGTCTAAACACGATGGGGGGGCTTAATATTTCACTGTGACTGCGGACGGAGCAACGTTGCTAATAACTAGGAGATTTGTAGCAATGAAAGATGTGAGTCTATTGTTATGGAAACAGACATGCGGCACAATATAATACAATACATAGTGCACAGTATTGCCCTCAAGCGAAGTCAATGGAAGTACACTATATGGACAAATTCAATGGGATACTAACCCATCACAAGCAGGGGCTTTAAAAAAAATATATCAATAATTATATTTTCGTATAAACTTAGGACAGTGCTTCTTAACCTGGCTTCGATCAAACCCTAGGGGTTCGGTGAGTCGACCTCAGGGGTTCAGCGGAGATCAAAACACACCCGACTCATCTTGTAAACACAAACTTCTCCCTATCGGCGTATTATGATTACGGCAACAGCTGACTGATTTGCAGGTGTGTAACTTGTTGTTAGTTCATGCACTGTTGGTTTTGTTGTTTGAACAAGGTGATGTTCATGCACGGTTAATTTTGTGTAAAAAACATGGTAACACTTTAGTATAGGGAACATATTCACCATTAATTTGTTGCTTATTAACATGCAAATTAATAACATATTGGCTCTTAACTAGTCATTATTAAGTACTTTTTAATGCCTTATTCAGCATGGCCTTTTTTATAACCGTAACCCTCTAACCCTGACCCTAACCCTAACCAAATAACTCTAAATTAAGTCTTTATTAGTTAGAATATGTTCCCCTAGTGTCCCCTAGTGACTCACAGTCAACATTCCCGGTCCAAATTACAGCTTCAGGCGGCTTTACACTTTCCATGACTTTAAGTAGTTCACTCATGGTAACATCTTATGTGTGACTCTCAAACCGTCTTTAATGCCATCAGGTAGGACATCAGCTAATGACCGACACCTGGTGGTTTGTGTTTTGAAATTTATGTACTAAACCTGCTCAGTGGCCTAGTGGTTAGAGTGTCCACCCTGAGACTGGAAGGTTGTGAGTTCTAAACCCCTGTCAAGTCATACCAAAGACTATAAGATGGGACCCATTACCTCCCTGCTTGTCACTCAGCATCAAGGGTTGGAATTGGGGGTTAAATCACCAAAAATGATTCCTGAACGTGGCCACCGCTGCTGCTTACTGCTCTCCTCACCTCCAAGGGGGTGAACATGGGGATGGGTCAAATGCGGATGGTAATTTCACCACACCTAATGTGTGTGTGTGTGTGTGTGTGTGTGTGTGTGTGTGTGTGTGTGTGTGTGTGTGTGTGTGTGTGTGTGTGTGTGTGTGTGTGTGTTTGTGTGTGTGTTTTATTATAACACTGCCAAAATTCTAAGTCGTTCTTGTGAAATTGTGACCTTTTTCTTGTGAAATTCCAACTCATTTTTCATGACAAGCTTTTTTACCTTTGCGTGGTTTTTATATATTATTATTGTTGTAAATACAAACCTTCTTATATCTCGAAAGGGTGGTCCTAAAGAGGGAGGCATTATTCGGAGGTCTCAAGAAGGTAACAAATACAAGAGAGAGAGAGTGCGTGTGTGTGTGTGTGTGTGTGTGTGTGTGTGTGTGTGTGTGTGTGTGTGTGTGTGTGTGTGTGTGTTTGTGTGTGTGTGTGTGTGTGTGTGTGTGTGTGTGTGTGTGTGTGTGTGTGTGTGTGTGACTATCTTTGGAACTTTAACTTTAACTAATTTAACCAAAAAAGGATTTGCAACCAAAAAAAATAACTTTGTAACCAAAAAAAATGTGTTACCAAATTAATTTAAATTTATTACCCCCCAATTTGTTTGCAACCAAATAAAGGAAAAACAAGATTTGCAACCCAAAAATATTTGCAGCCAAAAATATGAAAGAAAAAAAAAAACATTTGCGACCAAAAATATAATTTGTAAACCAAAAAAATAATTCTAACAAAAAACATTTTTAAAAACCTTTTAAACATTTTAAACAAAATTTAAAACTGTGTGGATCCGTTGTGGTGAAGAAGGAGCAGAGCCAGAAGGCAAAGCTCTCAAGTTACCGGTCGATCTACATTCCCATCCTCACTGGTCATGAGCTTTGGGTTATGACCGAAAGGACAAGATCACGGGTACAAGCGCCCGAAATGAGTTTCCTCCGCCTGGTGGCGGGGCTCTCCCTTAGAGAAAGGGTGAGAAGCTCTGCCATCCGGGAGGAGCTCCAAGTAAGGCCACTGCTCCTCCACATCAAGAGGAGCCAGATGAGGTGGTCGGGATGCCACCCGAACGCCTACCTAGGGAGGTGTTTAGGGCACGCCCAACCGGTAGGAGGCCACGGGTAAGACCCAGGACACGTTGGGAAGACTATGTCTCCCGGCTGGCCTGGGAACGCCTCGGGATCCCCCGGGAAGAGCTGGTCGAAGTGGCTGGGGAGAGGAAAGTCTGGGCTTCCCTGCTTAGGCTGCTGCCCCCGCGACCCGACCTCGGACAAGCGGAAGAAGATGGATGGATGGAAAATTTTTAAACAAAGTAATAATTTGGAACCAAAAAATTTTTCAATTGAAAATATACTTGTTTTGTTTTTATTTAAAATCTATTATTTTATTTTCAAATGTTTTTGCAATGTATTTATTTTTGTTTGCAAATATCTCCCCATAAATACGATGCATGAGAGAACTATGGTGTCTTGTCTGACCCCCGGTTGATGAAATAACTGACAAATATGTACTTGTAGCTTCATGCCTCAACTCCTTCTTTGAATGTCATGAAGCGTCAACTTGCTGTCTGTGATGCAACTTAATTTAGCTGACGCTATCTTTTTCACCCGGACATCTCCTGCTCTTAATTCCCACAGTAGCCGGAAGATGTGAAGGAAGAGGAGGAGACAAACTGTGAATAAAACTTTGAGGATCCGAGCATGAAATTAATTTGCATTTAGGAAGAAGATACACCTTGAGGAATTATGAATGCTCTCACCTATAAAGGGAATAAACACGGACAGGCGGGGGCAGACGGAGACGCAATAGGGAGTGAATGAGGTCATTCGACAGTAGGAAAGTTAATGAACAGCAGCACTCTTGAGACAACATTCATGGAAAGAGACCTTTAAATATGTTTGGGATGTTCCTGCAACATCTGGCAGCAAAGATCACCCTTCAAGCATGCATGAGCTAAAGGCAAAACTTATCCAAGAACTCTCCGCAAGGTTCTGCTTCAAACAGCTTCAGGTTCTCAGAGATGCCTCTTTTGGACACTTGCCTTTGATCACCCCTTTAAGGTGGAATTGGGAGTACTTTAGTCGACACATTCTTATTTATGCATTCAGCATGTGGTTGGCATTAAAATGACGCCACTTGCAGACTTTAAGTCCAACATATTAGCTTTGCTATTAATGCCTGACACCTCCTCGAGGAAAATACTCATTTCAGACGAGTCTGGCTCTTCATTTGCTTCTTTACAGAGGGTTAAAAATTACTATTACGTGAGGTCACCTTCACTAGTCCTCATTTAGGACGTTAGCCAGATCACCTGGGCTGGACAAAAAAACAACTCTGTTGGTTCATCGCTATAAAATAAATAAATAATTACTTAAATGTGTATTTAATTACAATTGGAAATAAATGTGCCATATGTAAAAATTTCATATCAAGTCATCATTAAATGGCCCTAATATGTCAAAGGGCCTTAATAAATCATGTGCTTTTCGAATAACTGATAACAGTAGTTCAGCCGGGATATGCTCATTTCTAAAATTAGATTTACAGCCCCAAAATCCATCCATCCATTTATTTCTACCGCTTTTTCCCTTTGGGGTTGCGGGGGGCGCCCGGTGCCTTTCTCAGCTACAATCGGGCGGAAGGCGGTGTACACCCTGGACAAGTTGCCATCTCATCGCAGGGCCAACACAGAGAGACAGACAACATTCACACTCACATTCACACCCTAGGGACCATTTAGTTTTGCCAATCAGCCTATCCCCAGGTGCATGTCTTTGGAAGTGGGACGAAGCCGGAGTACCCGGAAGGAACCCACGCAATCACGGGGAGGACATGCAAACTCCACACAGAAAGATCCCGAGCCCGGGATTAAACCCCAGACTATTTAGGACCTTCGTATTTTGAGGCAGACGCATTAACCCCTATGCCACCGTAAAGCCCGCCCCGAAATCTTATGTTTTCATTTTGATTCTCCGCCCTCCATCGTTTGACCAATTAGAAAGTCTGCGAGTATGTCACATCTAGGTTGCCAGTTACGCACCGCCACCTTTATCTGGCTACTGCCACTGGTAAAGTTACTAAACAAGTCAGACCTTAGTAAACCTAAAAGGCGTCATTACGATTCTCAAATTATTCATGACAAAGCCAGGAACAAAACAACGATTTGTATCGGGATGCCTTTGAAAGATGGAAATAACTGAAGGCGCAGAAGATTTTTTCATCCAACGCCAAACTTGCTAGAATCCTCCTTGATAGGTAAGTCAGGCATTTATGTTTTCTTATTACTTGTAATAAATGGAAATTTACATTTTGTATGTAAACTATATTGTCTAATACTGTCTATGAATGTGTCTAACAAAGCTAGTATGTTTGTGCAGCAAATGCTTAAGAGCGAAGCACCATCACACCAGTGTAGGTTAGCAATGTCCAATCAACATGTAGGCTCACAGGGTAAATATATGCCCAATAGCCTGTATGTGGATGTGTCATTGAACTGACAGGGAAAAGTATATTTTTGACAAATAAAACCTATGTGGATAAGGGTAGTGTCAGTGCCTATTTCATTCTCAATATGCAGAAATGCTGAGGAAAGATAAACATACTGAGATGAAGAATAACTCATTTTCAATAAGGTTGAAGGTATATCTCATAATTCTTCTTCGTTGTACTTTGTAAGCACTATAAATTTTAACAACCTCTTAAACTGGGTCATATCAGTACATTGTTTAACTTCTTGTCACGGCGCAGGCTCGAACCCGTTTTTTTCTGGCAGCTGGGTCTGCCAGCACCTCTGTTGACAGTGCGCCGAGACACGCCCCTGCTTGCACTGGCCGCGTCACCCCCACATACCGGCCAAGCTGTGGGAGATCAGCAATCTGCACACCTGAGACTGATGTAGGGGAGCTGTATAAAGACCAGTGGACCTAAGGATCCTGGCGGGAACTTAGTCTTCTGTTGGTGCTGTAAGCGATACCCTCGCTCTAATCAACCTCTCTCTCTTTGTGTGTTTTTGCCCTCCAAGTTTCATTGTGCATTGTCCTGTGTCCTGTCGTTCCTGCAGTAAAACCCCGTTCCTGCATGGCGAGCTCTGCGTCTCAGCTTCCTCGTTAGTCCGCTCTGGTTCTCTGGCTGCCCCCTTGGATCTCGACCTCTCGCATGGACACGGACCTTCTTCGCCCCCCTTAGCCCCCAACTATCTGCCTGACCACATACTGCCTTCCTGCTTTGTCCCTCCTCTCGCCCAATACAACACTAGGTCACATACACTACAGCTAATCACCCATATAGCCTCACACACACACTCTTGGATTTTATCACACACCATTCTATAGTTTATTTATTAGTATTGTTTCATAATTATATATATTATACTGTGTGTGTGTGTATATATATATATACATATACATATATATATATATATATATATATATATATATCCATCCATCCATTTTATACCGCTTATTCCCCTTTGGCGTCGCGGGGGGTGCTGGTGCCTATCTCAGCTACAATCGGGCGGAAGCCGGCGTACACCTGGACAAGTCGCCACCTCATCGCAGGGCCAACACAGATAGACAGACAACATTCACACTCACATTAACACACTAGGGCCAATTTAGTGTTGCCAATCAACCTAGGACTACCTCCAAATTCTTCAGGTGCATGTCTTTGGAAGTGGGAGGAAGCTGGAGTACCCGGAGGGAACCCACGCATTCACGGGGAAGCCATGCAAACTCCACACAGAAAGATCCTGAGCCCAGGATTGAACCCAGGACTACTCAGGACCTTCGTATTGTGAGGCAGACGCACTAACCCCTCTACCATCATGAAACCCATGTATCTCTCTCTCTCTCCCTCCCTCTCTCTCTCTCTCTCTCTCTCTCTCTCTCTCTCTCTATATATATATATATATATATATATATATATATATATATCTACTGAGATAG
Organism: Nerophis ophidion; assembly: GCF_033978795.1. Lineage (NCBI taxonomy): Eukaryota > Metazoa > Chordata > Actinopteri > Syngnathiformes > Syngnathidae > Nerophis > Nerophis ophidion. The sequence goes on along the minus strand of NC_084625.1, from coordinate 30,536,946 downwards.
GCTTCAGTGACCCCCGCAACCCCGAAAGGAATAAGCGGTAGAAAATGGATGGATATAAATATATATATATATATATATATATATATATATATATATATATATATATCCATCCATTTTCTACCGCTTATTCCCTTTTGGGGTCGCGGGGGGCGCTGGCGCCTATCTCAGCTGCAATCGGGCGGAAGGCGGGGTACACCCTGGACAAGTCGCCACCTCATCGCAGGGCCAACACAGATAGACAGACAACATTCACACTCACATTCACACACTAGGGCCAATTTAGTGTTGCCAATCAACCTATACCCAGGTGCATGTCTTTGGAAGTGGGAGGAAGCCGGAGGGAACCCACGCATTCACGGGGAGAACATGCAAACTCCACACAGAAAGATCCCGAGCCTGGATTTGAACCCAGGACTGCAGGAACTTCGTATTGTGAGGCAGACGCACTAACCACTCTCCCACCGTGAAGCATATATATATATATATATATATATATATATATATATATATATATATATATATATATATATATATATATATATATATATATATAGATATATAGATATATATATATATATATATATATGTATATGTATATATATAGATATATATATATATATATATGTGTGTATATGTATGTATATATATGTATGTATGTATATATATATATATATATATATATGAAATCAATCATAAAGCAACGATGCCCTCTTGTGGAACTAAGTCATCACAACTCCTTCTCCAACCATAACACTTCTTTCCATAGTTTAATTCCACATACTGATATGGTAAAGGTCTTAAATATTGAACGTGCATAGTTTTTCCTCTAAGGTTCTACTTCTCATCTTTAGTTGAGAAAAATTGTTATACATTCTTGGGTAGCAGGTTATAGTTTGCTTTGTAGATAATTTTAGCTGTTTGTAATTTTACCAAAGTGTTGAATCTCAATTATTTTGGTTCAATAAATAAAGTGTTTTAATGTTCTCTATATTCAACATAATGTATCAGTCTAACTGATCTTTTTTGTAACACAGTTAGTGAATAAAGTGCACATTTGCAGTTATTTGCCATTATTTCTGCACATTTTTGATTCATCTGACATCATATGAACAAAGATAAGACATTCTGGGGGAAATGTTTGTGGTCAGATGAAACAAAAATTGAGCTGTTTGGCCACAATACCCAACAAGATGTTTGGAGGAGAAAAAGTGAGGCTTTTAATCCCAGGAACACGATTCCTTCTGTCAAGCATGGTGTTGGTAGTATTATACTCTGGGACAGTTTTGCTGCCAATGGAACTGGTGCTGTACGGAGAGTAAATGGTACAATGAAAAAGGAGGACTGCCTCCAAATTCTTCAGGACAACCTAAAATCATCAGCCCGCAGGTTGGGTCTTGGGCGCAGTTAGATGTTAAAAAAAGGACAAGGACACCAAACACACGTCAAAAGTGGTAAAGGAATGGCTAAATCAGGCTAGAATTAAGGTCTGTGTTCCCAAAGTCCTGACTGAAACGTGTGGACAATGCTTAAGAAACAAGTCCGTGACCGAAAACCAAAAAATGTTGCTCTACTGCACCCATTTTGTCAAGAAGAGTGGTCAAAAATTCAACCAGAAGCTTGTGGATGGCTACCAAAAGTGCCTTATTGCAGTGAAATTTGCCAAGGGACATGTAAGCAAATATTAACATTGCTGTATGTATACTTTTGACCCAGCAGATTTGCTCACATTTTCAGTAGACCCATAATAAATTCATAAAAGAACCAAACTGCATGAATGTTTTTAGTGACCAACAAGTATGTGCTCCAATCACTACATCACAAAAAATAAGAGTTGTAGAAATTATTGGAAACTCAAGACAGCAATGACATGATGTTCTTTACAAGTGTATGTACATTTTTGACCACAAATGTATGTTAATACATGTGTCGTTAATTCATTTAATTTTGAAGAATAATTATTAAATTAATCATTTCAATATTCATTTATTTAATGATTAAAATAATTATTGATGTATTTTTATGAGGTAATTAATCCATTAATTGATTATTTCCTTCTTTAATTGATTAGTTCATGATGAATATTTGATTAAAGAATGAAGAAAATGTTGAGATAATTCAATATCTAATAATTAAATGTGTATTTTACATGTAATATATTAATAACACATTTATGTATTTAACTGCAACTCTAATTACATGTAACACACTTGACACATTTCAGTCATCAGTGTGTGAATGTGTGAATGTGACGTACAGTGTTTAGCACTTTGGGTATTGTGCAGGTATAGTACAATACCCAAAGTGACCATTTACCATTTAAAAAGTATTTAAAGATTGATTAATTGATTGATTTGATTTAGTCCCATTAGACCCTCCATACATCACTGTCGACAAAATTGTCATTGAGTGCAACATTAGAAAATGCTTTTTGGATAAAATCTCACAAGGTAATTAGTTCCAAGCAAATTTCCATTTATCCATCCCTCTATCCATTTTCTACCGCTTGACCCTCAAGGGGTCACGAGGGGTGCTGGAGCCTATCTCAGCTCTCCCGTCCAAAGGCAAAACCCAGTAACTCAATGTTGGTCAAAACTGAGCTGATAATAATTTTGGAGTTCCTAGGCGATATACTTTACATTAGTGTATGCGATATTGTAATTTGTTCCGTAAGTAAGCTGTTACGCGCATGGCAGGACCTAGCAACTACCACATAACCGCGTAGATACAACAGAAAAACCGAGTATCTCAAGGGACCAATCGGAGCTTCTTTGTCAGTCGCCTTATTGTCTTTAATGAGACATTTGCACGAATGGGGGCCGACGGTAAACCTGATTATGTGATATTATGGCACGAGGGGATATTTGGAAGATTGGCCCAGGACGTTGCAAGCACCTTCATTAAATGTATTGTTCTTGATTCAGCTAGAAGTGAGTTACTAGGTTTTGCCTTTGGACGGGAGAGCTGCATTCGGGCGGTTTATTACTTTATTAACATTTTAAGTGAGATAGATATTCTTTGATCACACACCGTCTGTGATGATAACGCAAAGGTGTGTAAAGCAACAAGAAAGTCACATGTCCTGTCATAGCGCCTACTTTAATGTCCAAAAAAAGAATCCTGCAAATTTGTGACTCAGTCTGTGAAGAATGGACAGTTGGACTTGGAATATTATCTTTGTATCTTTTGTATTATGTGTGTGTTTTTTATTTGTTCATTGAACACACTCAGAACAATACACAACTCTGTGTCTGAAGCGTTTAAGTGCACAGCGTAACTCTGAGCAATAGACGAACGGGCTTTCGAACATTCTCTGAGTACAGCAAATAAGCCACTATGAAGCCAAATAAAGTTGTGAGTGCCAAGACTTTGATAAAGAAAGTGAGAAACACTATTAAAAAATAGCTTGTAGCATGTTCAAACGTCTATATTTTTAAAATATGTACACATTTCATTCGTCATATATATATGTATTTTACATACAACGCACATGAAAATGTGTTTAGTGTTCATATTGTGGGATTTCTGGGGAATTATCTTGTACCAATGTGCTTGCAAACTAACCTAGCCTTAATGTGTGGTATCATTAATAAAAAAAAGTCAACATTGCTAATGGAATGTTAGGGTAATGCCTGTTTGAACCCAACATGCTCTGAGCTGTTGATTATTTTCCTTTAACAATCGGCCCCCTGCTGTACATGTTGGGGTTGTTTGACTGAATTAGTTGGAATGTGCTTTCACAACACTGATCACTGCTGTTCCATACAAAGGTTCCATAAATACAACTTATCATCACAACAAAAATGAATAGGACATTTTTCTCTGCAGGTCCTTTTGCCTCCCGTTTAAACTGCTGTGAGTACCTTCCGGTGTGTGACCGTCAATGGCGTGCTGTGTCAGCATTCGGCCATGACAGAAATGTTAAGAATTTCTAAACTTCATTTTCATGTATATTGATTATATTCCTGCTTGGAAACTCCAATTTTAGTGGATTGCAGAAAAATTACATGCAGAGGAATTTTTTTTTAATGTGTTTTTGTTATTATTTGCATTCATCTCACAGTGAACAACCATTTATACCATCATAGACATGTCTAATATACTTGCTTCTGTTGAGATCCGCTTTTCAGATCTCCACATATTAATTATTTATTGTTCCATTTTTGTTTTTACTCTCTGTCTGATCCTCTTATTTCCTGCTTAGTCGGTCACCATGCTAGCTTATGAGTTTCACCTGCTACTCACGGTCCTGCACACCTGTCCTCACTAATCACCTGCCTTATATATTCCTGCCTCTTTTGTTGTTCGGCTTGGGACCCTAGTTTGCTTTTATGCAACGTTACGACTGCTATCCGAATTTGCTTTCACGCAACAAGTTACGCCTGCCATCTTCGTACGTATATTCTCGCTAGCTTTTCACGCTAAGCCCTTGTATTATTCCAGCTCTCACGCTGAAGAATTGTTTTTCCTTTTTGTGTGCCTTCGTGCCAGTTTAGTTTCCATCCATCCATCCATTTTCTACCGCTTATTCCCTTTCGGGGTCGCGGGGGGCGCTGGCGCCTATCTCAGCTACAATCGGGCGGAAGGCGGGGTACACCCTGGACAAGTCGCCACCTCATCGCAGGGCCAACACAGATAGACAGACAACACTCACACTCACATTCACACACTAGGGCCAATTTAGTGTTGCCAATCAACCTATCCCCAGGCGCATGTTTTTGGAAGTGGGAGGAAGCCGGAGTACCCGGAGGGAACCCACGCATTCACGGGGAGAACATCCAAACTCCACACAGAAAGATCCCGAGCCTGGATTTGAACCCAGGACTGCAGGACCTTCGTTGTCTATATATATTCCTAGCTTTCATGCTAGCGTCCTTTGTTTGGTTTCTCTATTAGCTCTAGTGTTTTTGTTATATAGCTCTTTTTGTTATTTAAATAAATCAGTAAACCTTACCTTTGTTGTGGTCATCGTTCGACGCATCCACGAGTGGACAATTTTGGCATTACTATGCTGAACAAGCGTAACAGTTTCTGTAACATTACTGCAATGCAGAGGTGTGGACTCGAGTCACATGACTTGGACTCGAGTCAGACTCGAGACATGAATTTGATGACTTCAGACTCGACTTGACAAAATGTAAAGAGACTTGCAACTGACTTGGACTTTAACATCAATGACTTGTGACTTCACTTGGACTTGGGCCTTGACTTGACAAGACTTGCTTCTTTCCCCAAAACCCAAAAATTCAGGAGCGCTCTGTATCTTCCATTGTGTTCGTTGTGTGTGTCCGTCAGCGTGTGTGCTGCCTGTCAGTACAACAGCCAATAAAATTACATCCATGTTGTTTTCATCTCACAGCATTCATCCAATCAAATTGCAGGACAACCAACAAAGAAGAGCTGTCAAATAATGGGACAGTGAGAAAAATGTATGCCAAATATAGTTGCGTTCGGGTATTAAAACTATGACTTGGTCAACAAAAAACGAATTGTAGTATGCAAAACGTGCGGTTCGAAGATTACAGACGGAGACGCAACAACTTCCAACTTTGTTCGACATTTTATTTGCTGTGTAGTTAAATCAGTGAGGCTGTAAACTCACTGCTAAAATTAGAACCATAGACATCTTATAAGGCAGTGGTTCTTAACCTTGTTGGAGGTACCGAACCACACCAGTTTCATATTCACATCTACAGAACCCTGCTTTAGTGGAAAATAAAATGTGTTTTGTTTTTTTTCGAATTCAAGACAAATGTATGTTTTTTTGCTGGTGCACAAAATGAACCGTGCATGAACATCACCTTGTTCAAATAACAAAACCAACACAGTACATAAAATCACAACAAATTAGACACCTGCAAATCAGATGGAAAATTAGAGGGAACATTGTTTTGGGGTGGGGCTTCACGGTGGCAGAGGGGTTAGTGCGTCTGCCTCACAATACGAAGGTCCTGCAGTCCTGGGTTCAAATCCAGGCTCGGGATCTTTCTGTGCGGAGTTTGCATGTTCTCCCCGTGAATGCGTGGGTTCCCTCCGGGTACTCCGGCTTCCTCCCACTTCCAAAGACATGCACCTGGGGATAGGTTGATTGGCAACACTAAATTGGCCCTAGTGTGTGAATGTGAGTGTGAATTTTGTCTGTCTATCTGTGTTGGCCCTGCGATGAGGTGGCGACTTGTCCAGGGTGTACCCCGCCTTCCGCCCGATTGTAGCTGAGATAGGCGCCAGCGCCCCCCGCGACCCCGAAAGGGAATAAGCGGTAGAAAATGGATGGATGGATGGATTGTTTTGGGGTATCCATAAGATGCCGATAGGGAGACATTTTTATTCACACGATGAGTCGGATGTGTCTTTACATCCGTGGCATAGGTTCCGCCGAACCCTTCAGGTTGACTCACCAAACCCCTAGGGTTCGATCGAACCCGGGTTAAGATTCACTGTTATAAGGGTACGCAGCATCGAGTGCTAATGCCTACTGGCGCTGACGAGACGCAGGGCCGCCATCGCGGAGTGGTGATCCGCTCCACTCAGTGCAATTCATTTGGCAGGAGCAATGAACTGTCAGCGCATTTAATTTATCTTACCTCACTGAATACCACTCATTTTTACGCGCTTTTTTGTCATACGTGTAGCTATGATAAAGGACATATGTTTTGGCGTGTTTTATTATTCATAGTTATTAGTGATTCCCAAAGCCCAAAAAAAGTCTGCGGGCTATAGAGCTTTTTCATTTCGGGCTCCAGTACTCTGGAATGCCCTCCCGGTAACAGTTCGAGATGCCACCTCAGTAGAAGCATTTAAGTCTCACCTTAAAACTCATTTGTATACTCTAGCCTTTAAATAGACTCCCTTTTTAGACCAGTTGATCTGCCGTTTCTTTTCTTTTTCTTCTATGTCCCACTCTCCCTTGTGGAAGGGGTCCGGTCCGATCCGGTGGCCATGTACTGCTTGCCTGTGTATCGGCTGGGGACATCTCTGCGCTGCTGATCCGCCTCCGCTTGGGATGGTTTCCTGCTGGCTCCGCTGTGAACGGGACTCTCGCTGCTGTGTTGGATCCGCTTTGGACTGGACTCTCGCGACTGTGTTGGATCCATTATAGATTGAACTTTCACAGTATCATGTTAGACCCGCTCGACATCCATTGCTTTCCTCCTCTCCAAGGTTCTCATAGTCATCATTGTCACCGACGTCCCACTGGGTCATTATTGTCACCGATGTCCCACTGGGTGTGAGTTTTCCTTGCCCTTATGTGGGCCTACCGAGGATGTCGTAGTGGTTTGTGCAGCCCTTTGAGACACTAGTGATTTAGGCCTATATAAGTAAACATTGATTGACATTGATTGATTGATAGTTTGCCTAAGAGTAATAGAATATTCTTAAATGCTATAAGTGACCAGACGTCCGAGTTTAAAACAGGGAATATAATCCTAGAGAAGAGGGGGAAAAAAGTCAGCTATTTATAAGTAAAGTAATGATATAATTGGGTTATATATACATGTGTATATCCTACATAAACAATGTATGAATAAATTAGATATCTATACATCTTAAAGACTGTATCCCTGTTGCTGCAGCAGCAGAGAGTTTATTCCGTCTTGACACTTTGTTTTGATGTTTTGTATTACATTCTTCCCTTAAATGATCAAGTGATTGTTTTGTATGTATTTTTTATGTATGTCACTATGGATAAAAGCGTCTGCCAAATACTTAAACATAAACATGTATAAACACCTGAAAGTCTTTATTTGAGCTAAAACCACAAATCTGTTTGACTGGATTCAGAATAAAACCAACTTCTGTCTTACCCAACAATGTTAGTATTTGAATATTGTTACTTGAAGACTTATTCCTGGTTACAATTATACTGTTAAGAAAGTATTGTCTTATACTTTGCCTAAAATGAGAATGCATCATAATCAGTGGCGGCTGGTGAATTTGGTTTTTTTGTGGGGCTGAAAGTTTGTAAACCAAAACCTTGTAGCGGGGTCATTCTCCCCCAAAATATTTATTTGTGATTTTTACATACAAATATTGAAGATATTTGCTCCTTCTCAACTCTGTGGTAATATTCTTTTTACAAAATACAACCAACAGTACGTTAATGTTAAATCTTACTTGTGAAAAGTAATCCCCCGATTCCTATTTTTAACAGTCCGCTCATTTGAGCAGGAAAACGCTGAACACCAGCCCGGCATCTTTGTTTACTGCCTGTCAACTGTCACTTTAGCATCTTTGTTTTTTACCTGTCGACTGTCAATTTAGGCTGCTCGCCAGCTCCTCATCACCACTTCAAGATGGCGGCTGAATTTCTCGCATCACAGCAGCCAATCCTGGGTCTACTTATAAGATGACTATAGCTATAACGTCATTGCAAACACTGCAATCTGTTGTGTCCACTGCAGTTCGCTACATTATTCATACTTTTTGTAAAGTGATTTTTTTTAAGCAGGGTTGTATGAGGTACCTACACATAACATTACGTTAGTCAATGAATCACACACAGTAACGTAACGTTAGACAGCGGTCAGCAGCACCGCTTATTTTAGCCACCTACAAAAAGACAAACGTAGTCAAATAAAGGTCTGTTAAAATGTATTTTATATTAAGAATATGTGTCATATTGCAGAGGGCTCTGACATCTAAAAAGTACAACTCTGTTTATTGTTCTGTTCATGTATTTGTCATGATTTTCATGTGTACGCACACATCAACACACATACAGTATGAGATGTAATCAATGAGATAAGGTAAGAACAGGATAGAAACTACTGTGGAACTCGTTACAATGCAACATACCATGGAATACAATGTTAACACGTTTGTGCAAATAAGTACAGTTGCACTTGTTTTTTCAAATGTGTTTATTCTGTAAAAGAATGAGTTAAATGTTTAAAATGACTTGTTTAATAGTGCTATTATGAAGTGCAATGTCAGCACAATTTTTTTCCTGCAATTTCAAATGCACTTGTTTTAATAAATAAATACAGCATTTTAAAAGCATACACAATCTGTGTAGATATATTAGTCTGTGGTTAAAAGGACTTGAAAGGACTCAAAACTCAAAATGCAGGACTTGGGACTTGACTTGACTTGAGACTTTCCAGTCTTGACTTTGGACTTGACTCGGGACTTGAGGCAATGACTTGAGACTTACTTATGACTTGCAAAACAATCACTTGGTCCAACCTCTGCTGCAATGTGTTGCAATAGGCAAATTTATGGACTATTGCTAACATTTCTGTCACACACACCTCATGATGTACTGTCAGATATTGAACGGTCAGTGCTCCTGGAGATGGGCCTTGGCTATTCATGCAAATTAATGCAGGAGAGCCAGCTGTGTCCCGCTGAGATATCTGTGTGTGTGTGTGTGTGTGTGTGTGTTTTGACCCTTCTTGAGACATCAGCAAGGAAATATATGAGGACTGCTGAACAAGTTAGGACCAAAATCATGGTACCAATACGGAAAACCATTGCATCTATCCATCCATGGGGGGTATCCATAATACGCCGATAGGGAGAAAGGTTTTTTTTACACGATGAGTCGGGTGTGTCTTAACCTCCGCGGCGGAGGCTCCGCCGAACCCCTGAGGCCGACTCACCGAACCCTTAGGGTTTGATCGAACCCAGGTTAAGAACCACTGTACTAGAGTCTATGAACATTGCTCCAAAGTCAGGATTTTTTTGTTGATTTAATGTGCATACAAAAGTAAACATTGACAGGTGCAAAGGCAGCTATATTAGATAAAACAACATGGTATCTAAAGAAGGACTTCCCTGTTCATCCCCGAAAAAACCCGCCAGGTGAACAGTTGATTCTACGACTTCTGGTGCTGACGTAAGACAACCCGCATCCCATATGTGACCATAGGATGAACAAATACACTACGGTATAGTGGCCATTAACAGTTAGCTTTTACAGCTGTTTTGCCGAAAGTGCGACACGTTTGTCATTAGTCTTAAGCACATTACAAAAAACAAAAAATAGAGATCTAATTTGCACACCTGGTGGTGAAATATATAAAAGTTAGGGTGGTTCTAAAAAGGAAGGATTTTTAAAATTGACTTTGTGTCAGTTTTAAAAGTGCTCCTCTTTTGGTCAACATATGAAATAAAAAGTGTGTGTAAAAATTGTTTTGAAGTGCTCCCCCTCTGGCCAACATATTTAATAAAAAGTGTGTGTAAGAAATTGAATTTCGCTCCCGTTGGCCAAAATTAATTTTAAAATATAAATTAAAAAGAGACATACTGTAAAGATTAAAAACCAAATACAAACAAAAAAAATACAAAAATAAATGAACTTAAAGCAGTCTTTTTCTCAATGTGTGTTGACTTTTTTCTTATAAAATTGGGAACCAATTCTCATAATAATTCTGTTTCTGTAACATTACAATATTGTCTCCTGAAATTATTACTTTTTAATGCAAAATGGTGACATTTGTCGTATAAAGTTCTGACTTTTATCACAATATTGCCAATTTTTCTGTTGTTCTTGTAAAATAGTGTATATTTTGAGTAGAAAGATAAGATTTGTGCCCTGCGATGAGATGGTGACTTGTCCAGGGTGTACTCCCCGACCCCAAAGGAAATAAGTGGTAGAAAATGGATGAATGGATAGAAGACATTTGTCCTAATTTTGCCAAGTGAAATTCCGATTATTATTATAATATTGCCTACATTTTACAGTTTTCTCATGAAATTGTGACTTTTGGCGACTAAAATTACAACTCTTTTCATAAAATTGCCAAAATCTTAAACTTTTTTGGTAAAATTGCGACTGTTATTGAGTGAAATTCCAACTTTTATCATAATAATTGCACACATGTTCTGTTTTTCTTGTAAAATTTTGACTTGCGTTGAGTAAAACCACAACTTTTATTATAACACTGCCAAAATTCTAAGTCGTTCTTGTGAAATTGTGACCTTTTTCCTGTGAAATTCCAACTCATTTTTCATGACAAGCTTTTTTACCTTTGCGTGGTTTTTATATATTATTATTGTTGTAAATACAAACCTTCTTATATCTCGAAAGGGTGGTCCTAAAGAGGGAGGCATTATTCGGAGGTCTCAAGAAGGTAACAAATACAAGAGAGAGAGAGTGCGTGAGTGTGTGTGTGTGTGTGTGTGTGTGTGTGTGTGTGTGCACAATACATACTTTCATGCATATGAGGGAGCAAATGCATGCATATGTGTGTGTGTGTGTGTGTGTGTGTGTGTGTCTGTGTGCACAAGACATCATTTAATGCATATGAGGGAGCACATGCATGCATAAATGTGTGTGTGTGTGCGTGTGCGTGTGTGTGCATGTGTGTGTGTGTGCATCAACTTGTCAGCTTGAACAAAAGCATTCACCTGTGACGTCCTCATTCTGTCTCTCTTCGAGAAGTGCTCGGCATATGCGCGCGCACACGCACACACATATCAGCCACAGGCAGGTGCTGAGCTCCCTGATGTTAAGATTCCAGTTGGAATGTGCACCATGTATTTACACTATTAGTAATTGAAGGCTCTCCTTGCGAAGTCACACCTGGCTGGTGGTTACATCAGAGAGAAGGTCAAACAGCAAGAAGATCGTAAAAATAAACACAAAATGGATGTCGGTGGGGAGGGGTGGGGGTGATGTCTATGTTTGTCTTGTAATTTGGGGTCGCACAATGACTACTAGGTCAGGCCTGCAGGACACTAACTGACACACATCTGGCAGAAGCGTCACTCTTCCTCCTAGTGGCCACTGGTGGACATGCGTGTGTTATAATTTGACTAATGGACTTTAAATATGGCGACTCTAAAACAGACTACTTTCAAATATTGGTCCAACTGTATCCACCCAACTACTGAAACAATGTTGTATATTTTTAAAATGACTGCAGCAGAAAAAAATAACAAATCTAGATTTTGCACAATATTTGGAGTGTGTCATTCGGGGACATGTTTACGCCATTAATTCCAAGGTGTCACAGCGATGTGTCAGTCAGTGCTGATTTATGACAGGAAGTCATTAAAACCACACAAATGATTGGGGAAAAAATCATCTCTGCTGGAAACGTATCCCCTGCTGATGTGCTGTCTGTAACAATCACATCTCCATCAACTTGTCTTGTTGAATCAGTTGGAAAAACAAAACAACCAAAAAAAGGCTACAAAATAACTGTAGGACAACACTATTTGGAATGACCTGAAAGTGAACTCCTGGCCTTTTGAATGGTTGTCAACACCCTCCTAGGTGGGAGTGATCCGGACCAGTATTATGGTAGGTCCATGGGGCACCACACCTTTGCAGCTCTAACATAGGGTCACAGAGAGGATTAGAATCACACACAATTGTACGCCATGTTAATGGTATACTAAAATCAGAAGCTTCCTCAGTACGGCGCATATTAATTGGTAAATGATTACTTTTTCAAAATGTAAAAGTTATTCACACTTAGATAGCTACTTTGAAAGCATTTACAAAGATACTGGCAGTGATAGGTAATAATTTCAGGTATATTGTTATTTGTGTTGTATTTTATCTGTATTGTGTAAGTGGTCATTGTAAATAATCAAACATCTTTTTTTAAGTAATTTTATTTATTATGTTTTAATTTATTAAAAAAATATGTGACGTGTGTGTGTGTGTGTGTGTGTGTGTGTGTGTGTGTGTGTGTGTGTGTGTGTGTGTGTGTGTGTGTGTGTGTGTGTGTGTGTGTGTGTGTGTGTGTGTGTGTGTGCGTGTGTGTGTTTCGACCCTTCTTGAGACATAAACAAGAAAATATATGAGGACCGGTGAAGAAGTTAGGACAGGGGTAGGGAACCTGTGGCTCTTTTGATGACTGCATCTGGCTCTCAAGGTAAATCTTAGCTGACATTACTTAACACGGTAAGTAATGAGTAATTCATCGAACGCCCTTGACCCGAATCCCTTAGGGGTGATGGACGGCTGGGCAGTGCCTGAAGAGCTGCAGCCCGCCATCGTAGCTCCCACTCCCTCCCCTCTGTTGCAAGTCTGGAGTTGTATGTTGTGATAGGTATATATGTAACCGATAGAAAAAGGAAACAGCATATTTTGGTATTTTTTATTTATTTCACATTGTTGTTATTAATTTCACCAAAATCCATCACATGACATGTTTTAGTTTATTTTTACTTTAGATATAGATTATCAGTAATATAATCCAAGGTTCTGTGGATTTATGTTTGTATTTCTTTCATTTTTACAAATCTGAGCTTTTATTTTGAAAGTTTGAGGATATGATGGTGCGTAGCTTCATTTCCCGCCAGTCTGCGCCGTCCTCACTGCGAGAGGTATGTTGTTTTGCTATGGGATTAAGAAATCATATTTCTTGAGTTTAAATGCAAAATTAACGGAAGAATGTTGGTCTGCAAATGTTCGAGATGTGTTCAAGGAGGTCTTTGTTTAGTGGCGTGTTTTAAAGAGCCATTTTGAGCGAGAGAAGGAAAGTTTGTTTTGCCGAGACTTTTACCTGTATGTGCGTGAATGAATGAGCGAGCGCGTGCGTGCGTGCGTGTGTGTGTGTGTGGGTCCTCCATTTTGTAGCCTACATGCTCAATGTGTTTTATATTTTTTTGGTGTGTGTTAGGAGTTATGTGGAGAGGAGATGAACATTGCACTCATATTGTGTCTCATGTCACTGTCATACAGGTATGTGTGTTTTTGGCCGCCATGTTATAAATGTTTGTTTTTACTTTATGATAAATTTAGTAGTGAGTAGCGAGTCTGCGCCGTCCTCACTGCGAGAGGAATAATGTGGAGAGGAGATGACCATTGCACTCATATTGTGTCTCATGTCACTGTCATACGGGAATAAAGTGAATGTGAGAAGTTGAACCAGCCCCGTGTCCCATGTCATTGAATGAACGCAGAGTACAACACACGAACAGCGTTTTTTTTTTGTTGTTTTTTTCCAAGATGGCGCTGCTGTAGTGGCTGCTGTTGGCAGGAGCTCTGTGCTCTTGTGTCATCCTTTTGTGTTTCCCTCTTGTTTTCATGTCTTATTATATTTTTTTGCCTTTTGGTCCGGGACCCTTTGGGACTGTGTGACAAGGGGTGCCACTTTTGTGACCTCTGTGGTGCTTTTTTTGTGGACTTCTGGATCTGCCTCCTGGGGGCCTTTTGGCCATGGAGACCAGCTGCTGGGTGTCTGCCACACCGGAGTCGGTTTGGAGGGACTGGCGGAGATGCGGATGAGGGGACAGGACTGCAGAGTTTGGAGGGACTGGAGAAGATGCGGATGAGGGGACAGGTCTGCGGAGCTAGCACTGAGCGCTGGGACGGAGAGGCTTCGTGGTGTCTTGGCTGGGTGAGCAGGTGTCGGACACCTCAGTCACCTTGGACGTATCCTCGCTCATCCATGCGGACTGGACACTGGCCGAGAGTGGAGTCTGCTGTCTCGGTTGCTTTGTTGGGTCTGCTCCTGTCTCTGGCCATGCTCCCGCCACCCCAGCGGACGATGGCGTGGAACACCGCAGAGGCCACCACAGTGCATATGTTTCTTTTAGTTTTTATTCATAGCTGTATGTAGAAGTGTCTGCTTGTATCTGCTGCTTTAATGTCTTTAATGTCCTCTGTGTTCTTTGATGTTTGATGTTTCCCTCTTACACACATGGAAGAGGGCTGTGTACCATGGCTATGAGTTGTTGTTTTTTTCCCTTGGCCTCAGTCTGCACCCCCTCTCCAGGGCCCAGGCTAAGACCGATTTTTATTTTATTTTATTTTAATCTTCTATTTTTTTCTCCCCCCCCCCCCCTGTTTACCTGTATCTCATCTTTTTTGTAAGGGGCGCTGGAAGCCGGCAGACCCGTCAGCGATCCTGTTCTGTCTCCCTGTAATGTTTGTCTAAACTAATTGCACAAAGAAATTCTGTCCATAAGAGTTATTAACAGAATTGGTGACAAACGGCAGCCCTGGCAAAGTCCAACCCTCACTGGAAACGTGTTCGACTTACTGCCGGCAATGCGGAGCAAGTTCTGACACTGATCGTGCAGGGAGCGGACCGCGACAATCAGACAATCCGATACCCCATGCTCTCTGAGCACTCCTCACAGGACTTCCCGAGTGACACGGTCGAATGCCTTCTTCAAGTCCACAAAACAGATGTAGACTGGTTGGGCAAACTCCCATGCACCTTCAAGGACCCTGCCAAGAGTATACTGTAGAGTGGTCCACAGTTCCGCGACCGGGACGAAAACCACACTGCTCCTCCTGAATCCAAGGGTGGACAATCTGGCGTAGCCTCTTCTCCAGTACACCTGAATAATTTTTACCTTGAAGACTGAGGAGTGTGATCCCATGATAGTCGGAATTAACCTTTCGGTTCCCCTTCTTAAAGAGTGGAACCATCACCTTGTTCTGCCAATCCAGAGGTACAACCCCAGATGTCCATGAAATGTTGCAAAGTCTTATCAACCAAGACAGTCCTACAGCATCCAGAGCCTTAAGAAAGTCTAGGCGGATCTCGTGGAGCCTTGCCACCGAGAAGCTTTTTAATACCTCGTCTACCTCAGCCCCAGAAATAGGAGAGCCCACCACAGATTCTCCCGATTCCTCATCTGAAGACGTAGGATTAACGAGGTCTTCGAAGTATTTCCTCCACCAATCTACAACATCACCAGCACACCATCCTCACCATATACGGTGTTGACATTGCACTGCTTCCCCCTTCTGAGGTGGCGGTTGGTGGTCCAGAATCGTTCTGAAGCTGTCCAGAAGTCGTTTTCCATAGCTTCCCCAAACTCGTCCAATGTCCGAGTTTTTCCCTCTTCCACCGCCGAAGCAATACACGTCTTGGCCTGTCGTTACCTATCCGCTGCTTCCGGAGTCCCACGAGCCAAAATAACCTGATAGGACTCTTTCTTCAGCTTGATGGCATACATCACCGCTGCTGTCTACCAGCAGGTTCTAGGATTACTGCCACGACAGCCACAACTCCGATCGGCCGCCTCCACAATAGAGTTACGGAACATGGTCCCCTCGGACTCACTATCCAGCGCCTCCCTCGTGGCATGATCAAAGTTCTTCTGAAGGTGGAAATTTAAACTCTCTCTGACAGGAGACTCTGCTTGACGTTCCCAGCAGACCCTCACAATGCAGTCTGTCCGGCATCCTCCCCGACCATCGGAGCTAACTCACCAATAGGTGGTGATGGATAGAAAGCTTCGCCCCTCTCTTCACCCGAGTTTCCAAAACATAAGACCGCAAATCTGATGATAACATCACAAAGTCGATCATGGAACTGCGGCTTCGGGTGTCCTGGTGCCAAGTGCACATATGGGCACCCTTATGTGTGAACATGGTGTTTGTTATGGACAATCTGTGAAGTCCAATAGAAAACACCACTCGAGTTGAGATGCAGGCGGTTGTCCCTCCCAATCACGCCTATACAGGTTTCACTGTTGTTGGCAATGTGAGCGTTGAAGTCCCCCAGCTGCTGTTTGGTGCGTAAGTACAAACGAAAGTCAGCCCCCATCCCCCCCACTTGAAGCCCGAGGGAAGCTACCCTCTCGTCTACAGGGTTAAACTCCAACGTGCAGACTTTGAGCCGGGGGGAAACAAGAATTTCCCCTCCAG
The DNA here is from genome assembly GCF_033978795.1 of Nerophis ophidion. Lineage (NCBI taxonomy): Eukaryota > Metazoa > Chordata > Actinopteri > Syngnathiformes > Syngnathidae > Nerophis > Nerophis ophidion. The sequence goes on along the minus strand of NC_084625.1, from coordinate 30,520,382 downwards.
CCCTTTGCCTCTCACTGCGTGCAATGCCAAAAAGAGTCCAGCCTCTCTCTTGGGAGAGAACTGATTCCAGTACACTTGCTGTGGGTCGAAGTGAGTCCGACTATATCTGGCCGGAACTCACCCACCTCGTGTACCAGCTCAGGCTCCTTCACCCTAGCGAGGTGATGTTCCACTGTTTAGCTGTTTGGCCACAATACCCAGCAATATGTTTGGAGGAGAGAAGGTGAGGCCTTTAATCTTAGGAACATAATACCTACCGTCAAGCATGGTGGTGGTAGTATTATGCTCCTGGCCTGTTTTGGTGCTTTACAGAAAGTAAATTGGACAATGAAAAAGGAGGATTACCTCCAAATTCTTTAGGACAACCTAAAATCTTCAGCCCGGAGATTGGGTCTTGGGCGCAGTTGGGTGTTCCAACAGGACAATGACCCCAAACACACGTCAAAGGTGGTAAAGGAATGGCTAAATCAGGCTAGAATTGAGGTTTTGGAATGACCTTCCCAAACTCCTGACTTAAACGTGTGGACGGTGCTGAAGAAACAAGTCCATATAAGAAAACCAACAGATTTAGCTGAACTGCACCATTTTTGTTGGAAGGAATGGTCAAAAATACAACCGGAAGCTTGTGGATGTCTCCCAAAAGCGCCTTATTACAGTGAAACTTGCCAAAGGACATGTAAGCAAATATTAACATTGCTGTATGTGTACTTTTGACCCAGCAGATTTGGTCACATTTTCAGTAGACCCACAATAAATTCATAGAAGAACCAAACTTCACAAATTTTTTTGTGACCAACAAGTATGTGCTCCAATCACTCTATCACAAAAAATAAGAGTTGGAGAAATTATTGGAAACTCAAAAGAGCCATTGCTTTACAATCTTTTGATCGCGACTGTATTATATATATATTTATATATTTATATATATATATATATATATATATATATATATATATATATATACATACATACATATATACATATATATACATATATATACACATACATATATGTATAAATTTTACACATATATGTATATTATATATATATATGTATATGATGCACATATATGTATATATATATATATATATATATATATATATATATATATACATATATGTGCATCATATACATATATGTGTATATTGATTTGCTCAAAATTTGTATATATATATATATATATATATATATATATATATATATATATATATAACGTATTTTCTTGAATTGCTGCTGGGGCGCTAATTAATTTAAAACCTCTTCTTACTCCTGCGTTTACCAAAGGCATGCGGTAAAAGTAAGCATGCGCAAATTATTTTAAAACCTCTTCTCACTCCGGCACTTACCAAAGGCATGCAGTAAAAATTTGAGTGTGATGTAAGCTTGGACCTTAAATCCTACTGAATAGTTCTTAATCTTCTTCACTTTATGCGATTTCAAATTACCAGTATTGAAATCAGCCTCCTCCATTTTGAAAATGATGACGGGGAAGAGTCACTCGTGACGTCACGAGTTTGACCAGACGGTAATACTAAGCATGCGCTAATTAATATATATATATATATATATATATATATATATATATATAAAGAGCTTTCAACCTTAATGTGTTAACACATGATTAATAAGAATAAGTTATTGCGTTATCAAATATGAATGATGATTAATCACATCCGCATTAAGGCTTAACCCAGAAGTTGCACAAATTTGTTATACGGTGTGTGATTGCGAGGAGGGGCGGCCAATTTTGCTTCAAAAATAACTTTGGATTAAACTAAGATTATTGGTCGATATTGCAGCGACAAACGGTTTTATCATTGGTGCACATTATTTTTAAGATACCATTTTAAAGCGAAATACGTACTCGAGGATGGCGCTAACAGTGTTGCCAATCCTCTTGGCGGTGACTTCTTTTGTAAACAGCTACTAGCGACAAATTATTTTTACCGGGGATATTGGAGACATTGTTGTCTTTGAGACTTTTTTTGCACGGACTTGAGCGAGCAGTGATGGCTGCTGCTGGGCAGCTGGTGCTGCTGGGCCAATAGCTACATGCTCGAATGAATGCTAGCTATATCCACAACAAGCATAGGAGAATGATATTCCGACAAAGTTTACCGATTCAATGTTGTCAAACAAAGTAGAAAAGTTAAGTCAAACAATATGCCTTTGCTAAACAGACAGCAACCACATACAGGACACCTAACATCTGCGAAGACCAAGTCCTGCAAGAAGATGTCATTCATAATACCAGAGATGATCTGTTGTACAACCTTGGAGAGGAACAACTTCAGCTAGGACGAACCAACTGTACTTTAAAATTAAGAGCGTCAACTTGCAGCTACAGACTAAATGTGAATTTATTGTACTTCCTGGAGAACGTTGGACATCGTTAAGTAATCACAATGAGCTGGGGATGCATTGTACCAAGAAAAGAGATCAGCTTTGTCATCTGAAAAAGGTAAACCAATTTGTTTGTTTCAACAACTGTTTAAAAAAGAATAATTGGTACGCTATGTTAAGTGGTTTATGAGTGTGTTTACTGCATTACCTATGAGTAACTGTACTTTGTTTGCAAGATGATGGCAAACTGAAAAGACTTTCAAAATGTTCACTTAATTTTTACTATACTCATTTTCACCAAATTTTGAGCAAATCAATGACTTGCAGTTAAGTAAACGTTTTCAGAAAATGTTCCTCTATGACATTTTGACTACTAAATTGGGAACAGGTGGGTGCCATGATTGGGTATAAAAACAGCTTACCAAAAAATGCTCAGTCTTTCACAAAAAAGGATGGGTGAGGTACCCCTTTGTCCACAACTACGTGAGCAAATATTCAAACAGTTTAAGAACAACGTTTCTCATAGTGCAATTGCAAGAAATTTAGGAATTTCAACATCTACGGTCCATAATATCATCAAAAGATTCAGAGAATCTGGAGAAATCACTCCACGTAAGCGGCATGGTCGGAAACCAACATTGAATGACCGTGACCTTCGATCCCTCAGACGGCACTGTATCAAAAACCGACATCAATCTCTAATGGATATCACCATATGGGCTCAGGAAAACTTGAGAAAACCACTGTCACTAAATACAGTTTGTCGCTATATCTGTAAGTGCAAATAAAAGCTCTACTATGCAAAGCGAAAGCCATTTAAAAACATCAACCAGAAACGCCGCCGGCTTCTCTGGGCCAAGATGGACTGATGCAAAGTGGAAAAGTGTTCTGTAGTCTGACGAGTCCACGTTACAAAATTGTTTTTGGAAATATTCGACATCGTGTCATCCGGACCAAAGGGGAAGCGAACCATCCAGACTGTTATCGACGCAAAGTTCAAAAACCAGCATCTGTGATGGTATGGGGGTGCATTAGTGCCCAAGGCATGGGTAACTTACACATCTGTGAAGGCACCATTAATGCTGAAAGGTACATATAGGTTTTGGAACAACATATGCTGCCATTTAAGCACCGTCTTTTTCATGGACGCTCTCGCTTATTTCAGCAAGACAATGTCAAGCCACATTCAGCACGTGTTACAACCGCCACCGCCTAAACCAAAGTCTTAACAAGCTGCTCCGCTTAGTTCTGCCTCCGTCAGTATGTCTCTGCAGCACTAGCATTGTTCCACCCACAGAACTATCTGATTGGTTACAAGCAGAGCGGTAACAGCCAATCAGCAGTGCGTATTCAGAGCGGTAACAGCCAATCAGCAGTGCATATTCAAGAGCACATCCATCCATCTTCTTCCGCTTATCCGAGGTTGGGTCGTAGGGGTAGCAGCCGAAGTAGGGAAGCCCAGACTTTCCTCTCCCCAGCCACTTCGTCCAGCTCTTCCCTGGGGATCCCGAAGTGTTCCATGGCCAGCCGGGAGACATAGTCTTCCCAACGTGTCCTGGGTTTTACCCGTGGCCTCCTACCGGTCGTACGTGCCTTAAACACCTCCCTAGGGAGGCGTTCGGGTGGCATCCTGACCAGATGCCCTAACCACCTCATCTGGCTCCTCTCGATGTGGAGGAGCAGCGACTTTACTTCGAGCTCCCCCCGGATGGCAGAGCTTCTCACCCTATCTCTAAGGGAGAGCCCCGCCACCCAGGGGAGGAATCTCATTTTGGTCGCTTGTACCCGTGATCTCGTCCTTTCGGTCATAACCCAAAGCTCATGACCATAGGTGAGGATGGGAACGTAGATCGACCAGTAAACTGAGAGCTTTGCCTTTCGGCTCAGCTCCTTCTTCACCATAATGGATCGATACAGCGTCCACAGTACTAAAGATGCCACACCAATCCGCCTGTTGATCTCACGATCCACTCTTCCCTCACTCGTGAACAAGACTACTTGGTATATACATATATACCCAGATGTGCCACTCCATTCTTTTACGGGCGAGAACCATGGACTCTGACATCTATATATATATATATATATATATATATATATATATATATATATATATATAAAGGCCTTCCGTTGCATATTTGATGTGTATAAAAAACATTTAATAAATATATACATATATGTATGTATATATATATATATATATTCATATATAAATATATATATATATATATATCCATCCATCCATCCATCATCTTCCGCTTATCCGAGGTCGGGTCGCGGGGGCAACAGCCTAAGCAGGGAAACCCAGACTTCCCTCTCCCCAGCCACTTCGTCTAGCTCTTCCCGGGGGATCCCGAGGCGTTCCCAGGCCAGCCGGGAGACATAGTCTTCCCAACGTGTCCTGGGTCTTCCCCGTGGCCTCCTACCGGTTGGACGTGCCCTAAACACCTCCCTAGGGAGGCGTTCGGGTGGCATCCTGACCAGATGCCCGAACCACCTCATCTGGCTCCTCTCGATGTGGAGGAGCAACGGCTTTACTTTGAGTTCCTCCCGGATGGCAGAGCTTCTCACCCTATCTCTAAGGGAGAGCCCCGCCACACGGCGGAGGAAACTCATTTCGGCCGCTTGTACCCGTGATCTTATCCTTTCGGTCATGACCCAAAGCTCATGACCATAGGTGAGGATGGGAACGTAGATCGACCGGTAAATTGAGAGCTTTGCCTTCCGGCTCATCTCCTTCTTCACCACAACGGATCGGTACAACGTCCGCATTACTGAGGACGCCGCACCGATCCGCCTGTCGATCTCACGATCCACTCTTCCCTCACTCGTGAACAAGACTCCTAGGTACTTGAACTCCTCCACTTGGGGCAGGGTCTCCTCCCCAACCCGGAGATGGCACTCCACCCTTTTCCGGGCGAGAACCATGGACTCGGACTTGGAGGTGCTGATTCTCATTCCGGTCGCTTCACACTCGGCTGCGAACCGATCCAGCGAGAGCTGAAGATCCCGGTCAGATGAAGCCATCAGGACCACATCATCTGCAAAAAGCAGAGACCTAATCCTGCGGTTACCAAACCGGAACCCCTCAACGCCTTGACTGCGCCTAGAAATTCTGTCCATAAAAGTTATGAACAGAATCGGTGACAAAGGACAGCCTTGGCGGAGTCCAACCCTCACTGGAAATGTGTTCGACTTACTGCCGGCAATGCGAACCAAGCTCTGGCACTGATCGTACAGGGAACGGACCGCCACAATAAGACAGTCCGATACCCCATACTCTCTGAGCACTCCCCACAGGACTTCCCGAGGGACACGGTCGAATGCCTTCTCCAAGTCCACAAAGCACATGTAGACTGGTTGGGCAAACTCCCATGCACCCTCAAGAACCCTGCCGAGAGTATAGAGCTGGTCCACAGTTCCACGACCAGGACGAAAACCACACTGTTCCTCCTGAATCCGAGGTTCGACTATCCGACGTAGCCTCCTCTCCAGTACACCTGAATAAACCTTACCGGGAAGGCTGAGGAGTGTGATCCCACGATAGTTGGAACACACCCTCCGGTCCCCCTTCTTAAAGAGAGGAACCACCACCCCGGTCTGCCAATCCAGAGGTACCGCCCCCGATGTCCACGCGATGCTGCAAAGTCTTGTCAACCAAGACAGCCCCACAGCATCCAGAGCCTTAAGGAACTCCGGGCGGATCTCGTCCACCCCTGGGGCCTTGCCACCGAGGAGCTTTTTAACTACCTCAGCGACCTCAGCCCCAGAAATAGGAGAGTCCACCACAGATTCCCCAGGCACTGCTTCCTCATAGGAAGACGTGTTGGTGGGATTGAGGAGGTCTTCGAAGTATTCCTTCCACCTATCCACAACATCCGCAGTCGAGGTCAGCAGAACACCATCCGCACCATACACGGTGTTGATAGTGCACTGCTTCCCCTTCCTGAGGCGGCGGACGGTGGTCCAGAATCGCTTCGAAGCCGTCCGGAAGTCGTTTTCCATGGCTTCCCCGAACTCTTCCCATGTCCGAGTTTTTGCCTCCGCGACCGCTGAAGCTGCACACCGCTTGGCCTGTCGGTACCTGTCCACTGCCTCCGGAGTCCTATGAGCCAAAAGGACCCGATAGGACTCCTTCTTCAGCTTGACGGCATCCCTCACCGCTGGTGTCCACCAAGGGGTTTTAGGATTGCCGCCCCGACAGGCACCAACTACCTTGCGGCCACAGCTCCGATCTGCCGCCTCGACAATAGAGGTGCGGAACATGGTCCACTCGGACTCAATGTCCAGCACCTCCCTCGTGACATGTTCAAAGTTCTTCCGGAGGTGGGAATTGAAACTTTGTCTGACAGGAGACTCTGCCAGACGTTCCCAGCAGACCCTCACAATGCGTTTGGGCCTCCCAGGTCTGTCCGGCATCCTCCCCCACCATCGCAGCCAACTCACCACCAGGTGGTGATCGGTAGAAAGCTCCGCCCCTCTCTTCACCCGAGTGTCCAAAACATGAGGCCGCAAATCCGATGACACAACTACAAAGTCGATCATGGAACTGCGGCCTAGGGTATCCTGGTGCCAAGTGCACATATGGACACCCTTATGTTTGAACATGGTGTTTGTTATCGACAAACTGTGACGAGCACAAAAGTCCAATAACAAAACACCACTCGGGTTCAGATCCGGGCGGCCATTCTTCCCAATCACGCCTCTCCAGGTTTCACTGTCGTTGCCAACGTGAGCGTTGAAGTCTCCCAGTAGGACAAGGGAATCACCCAGGGGAGCACTTTCCAGTACTCCCTCGAGCGTTCCCAAAAAGGGTGGGTACTCTGAACTGCTGTTTGGTGCATAAGCACAAACAACAGTCAGGACCCGTCCCCCCACCCGAAGGCGGAGGGAGGCTACCCTTTCGTCCACCGGGTTGAACTCCAACGTACAGGCTTTGAGCCGGGGGGAAACAAGAATTGCCACCCCAGCCCGTCGCCTCTCACTGCCGGCAACGCCAGAGTGGAAGAGGGTCCAATCCCTCTCGAGAGAAGTGGTTCCAGAGCCCTTGCTGTGCGTCGAAGTGAGTCCAACTATATCCAGCCGGAATTTCTCGACTTCGCGCACTAGCTCAGGCTCTTTCCCCCCCAGTGACGTGACGTTCCACGTCCCAAGAGCTAGCTTCTGTAGCCGAGGATCGGACCGCCAAGTGCCCTGCCTTCGGCTGTCGCCCAGCTCACAATGCACCCGACCTCTATGGCCCCTGCTATGGGTGGTGAGCCCATTGGAGGGGTGACCCACGTTGCCTCTTCGGGCTGTGCCCGGCCGGGCCCCATGGGGACAGGCCCGGCCACCAGGCGCTCGCCATCGTGCCCCACCTCCGGGCCTGGCTCCAGAGGGGGGCCCCGGTGACCCGCGTCCGGGCGAGGGAAATCTGGGTCCATGGTTTTTCATCTACATAAAGGTCTTCGAGCTGCTCTTTGTCTGATCCCTCACCTAGAACCTGTTTGCCTTGGGAGACCCTACCAGGGGGCTTTATGCCCCCGGACAACATAGCTCCTAGGATCATTGGGACACGCAAACTCCTCTACCACGATAAGGTTGCAGCTCAGAGAGGAGTATATATATATTCATATATAAATAAATATATATATATATATATATATATACATATACATATATACACACACACACACATATATGTATATATTTATTAAATGTTTTTTTATACATATTTGATGGAACTGAACGCCTTTTTTTCTTTCTTTTTTTTCTTTTTTTACATATATTTGTTCGCTGTACAGTTTGTTCATCTTTAAACACTTTGTTTCGATCCTTTCCAACCACAGGGACAGAACATGTTGTTGATCTAGTAGCTGCTGTGCGGTGTTAGTTTTTTTTAAAAGGCTTTTGTATCTTTTTAATTCCAATATTTTTTCACTACCTATATGTTATGTTTTATAAATCATATAAATAGATTCCGTTTTTTCTTGTTTTTTTTCGGTGTTTTTTTTAAATTATATTTTAATATTTAGTTCTTATGATCTGTTAACACCCTATTATCATTTACCAAATTCCGTATCAATAAAGTTTAGCCCACGTTAGCGTCGTGACGTCATGACACGCGCTGGACCGGCGACGTCATGACGCATCGTTCCCCAAGCAAACAATCATCAGGAAAAAAGCCACGTTGACGACTCCGGACCGGAGAACCTTCACAAATCCTAGCCAGAATAACGCAAGAAGCGACGCACTTTGAAGCCTTAAACATGTCGTCCCCACCGAAAGAGAAGATGGAAACAAAAGGAGGACACCTCCCTGCAGGTACAGCCACTAACCTTGTTGTTTCTGTTTCCTGCTTATCTGAAGGCCTTTTGTTGTTGCTCAGTTTAAACCAAAGATCGTGTATTGTGCCTTAATGTTCACCCACTCTAGATATTATCAATAAAATACGACTGGAAACCTTTTGTTTTCTTTTATTGTTCAAAAATTCATGCTTGGTAATTATTTCCTTACATGTTCTTACTTCCGGTAATCACTACGGAAGCCCATTAGGCATCTTGCATCAAAGCGCACTCATTTTTTACATGTTACAATTTGACTATTTGGAGACATGACCGCGCTAATGTTAGTCGGATGGTGACGTGGAGGTCAGTGAGGGGAGGTGCTTGGGCAGATACGGTGTACGTGGGCAGATACGGTGTACGTGGACAGGCTATGGCGGCCTCAGCAGCTGCACTGATAGCTCTCAAAGATAACATCATGTCAACCCAGCTTGACATAGCAGGAAAGGTGCCCCTTTTGAACACCTTCAGGTCAAAGGTTACCTCAGTTACATAGCAGCTGCATCATTTCAGGTTGCGTTTACACTTGTGGTACGGTACTCTAGTCGCGATGAAAAAAAGATATCTAGTGTTAGGGTTAAATAAACCTAATTGCGATTTTTCTCTCAAATTGCGATCGCGATCCGATTTGCGATTTTTATATTTTATTCATACAAATGCATAGATATGTTGCTCTTCGAATGTCTACCAACATATTCTTGTTTCAAGGTGCCACACAGAACAATATGCAATAAGTTACTTTAAAAAATAAATGATAAATGGGTTGTACTTGTATAGCGCTTTTCTACCTTCAAGGTACTCAAAGCGCTTTGACACTACTTCCACATTTACCCATTCACACACACATTCACACCATGCAAGGCGCTAGCCAGCACCCATTAAGAGCAAGGGTGAAGTGTCTTGCACAGGACACAACGGACGTGACGAGGTTGGTACTAGGTGGGGATTGAACCAGGGTTCCTTGGGTTGCACACGGCCACCGCACCACGCTGTCCCTATACAGTGGGGCAAAAAAGTATTTAGTCAGCCACCGATTTTGCAAGTTCTCCCACTTAAAATAATGACAGAGGTCTGTGATTTTCATCATAGGTAGATTTTCATCATAGGTACACTTCAACTGTGCGAGACAGAATGTGAAAAAAAATCCAGGAATTCGCATTGTAAAAATTTTAAAAATATATTTGTAAATTATGGTGGAAAAAAGTATTTGGTCAACCATTCAAAGGTCTCACTGATGGAAGGAGGTTTTGGCTCAAAATCTCACGATACATGGCTCCATTCATTCTTTCCTTAACACGGATCAATCGTCCTGTCCCCTTAGCAGAAAAACAACCCCAAAGCATGATGTTTCCACCTCCATGGTTCACAGTAGGTGTGGTGTTCTTGGGATGCAACTCAGTATTCTTCTTCTTTCAAACATGACAAGTTGAGTTTATACCAAAAAGTTCTATTTAGGTTTCATCTGACCACATGATATTCTCCCAATCCTCTGCTGTATCATCCATGTATCCATTTTGGTATAAACTCAACTCGTCGTGTTTGGAGGAAGAAGAATACTGAGTTGCATCCCAAGAACACCACACCTACTGTGAAGCATGGGGGTGGAAACATGCCTTGGGGCTGTTTTTCTGCTAAGGGGACATGACGATTGATCCGTGTCAAGGAAAGAATGAATGGGGCCATGTATCGTGAGATTTTGAGCCAAAACCTCCTTCCATCAGTGAGGGCTTTGAATGGTTGACCAAATACTTATTTTCCACCATAATTTACAAAACAATTCTTTAAAATTCCTACAATGTGAATTCCTGGATTTTTTTTTCACATTCTGTCTCTCACAGTTGAAGTGTACCTATGATGAAAATTACAGACCTCTGTCATCATTTTAAGTGGGAGAACTTGCACAATCGGTGGCTCTCTAAATAATTTTTTGCCCCACTGTATTTGGCTTTATGCAGACAAACAGAGATTTGGTTACATCCTGCTCTTAAACGGAATAAATAATAGATCAAAAGTGTACATTGTTCATAATAATATATCCATCCATCCATTTTCTACCGCTTGTCCCGTTCAGAGTCGCAGGGGTGCTGGAGTCTATCTCAGCTGCATTTGGGCGGAAGGCGGTGTACGCCCTGGACAAGTCACCATCTCATTACAGGGCCAACACAGATAGACAACATTCACACTCACATTCACATACCAGGGACCATTTAGTGTTGCCAATCAACCTATCTCCACGTGTATGTTATTGGAGGTGGAAGGAAGCCATTTAATAATAGTGCAAGTAACTATGCAAAAGGATATAAACTATTGTTTTTCATTTCTGCAGAATTGTTTATCATTGTACTGTAATTAGAGGGTAAATAACTGTCCTCCTAAAAAAAATTACCAAAAATAATGTACTAACTTCTGTAAACGGAAATTAAATTTAAATAGATATTGAACCTCTTAATGTGTATTTTTTGTTAATTAAAGTAAGGTCGGATGTCTTTTTGCTCAACGCCATCACGTGATCACGGCATTCTCGCCTGATCGTCCATGTTGATTGGCTCTAATTCAATCAATAAATCAAAGTTTATTTATATATCCCTAAATCACGAGTGTTTCAAAGGGCTGCACAAGCCACAACGACATCCTCTGCTCAGATCCCACATGGGGGCAAGGGAAAAACTCAACCCAAAGGTCTGCACGTGCTTAAAGTGGTTGTGCGCCAGGTCTCAAATTTTATGACCACGGGGACTCTGCTCTGTGCACTTGTGTCACACAAAACACTGCTCCTCTTTTATTTTTCACTCTGACCCAAGTGACACGTGACACCATTATGCATTTTTCTACCTATGCATTCAAAAAGTTAAATAATAGTTAATATTAGTGAAATAAATATGTAAACAACATGCAATGTAGTTTTCCGTGTACATTTCCCAGGAAACTACATTGCGGCTGTATGCTCGAGTCTTTAAACACCTTAGGCCAGGGGTATCCAAACTTTTTCCACAGAGGGCCGCACACAGAAAGATTTAAACTTGTGGGGGTCATTTTGATATTTTTCATTTTCAAACCATAACAAAATATATGGATTTTTTTTTTTTATTCCTTAGGGCTCATGGGGCGCATAAAGGATCTCAGTCACTAAAATGTTAAAAATAAGTCCAATTATTATTATTATTATTTATTTAATGCTTACAGTAAATCTCTATATCAACTTGAGGTTGATATAAAGTAAAACAAATAGGGTTTTATGCATTTTCTGTCAAAGCCAACTTTGTTTTTTATAGTAAAAACTGAAATATGCAGTATTTAGTTACAAAACCAGTTTCCATATGAGTTGGGAAATTGTGTTAGATGTAAATATAAACAATACAATGATTTGCAAATCCTTTTCAACCTTTATTCAGTTTAATGCACTACAAAGACAAGATATTAGATGTTCAAACTCATTAACTTTATTTTTTTTTGCAAATAATAATTAACTTAGAATTTCATGGCTGCAACACGTGCCAAAGTAGTTGGACAAGGGCATGTTCGCCACTGTGTTACATCACCTTTTCTTTTAACAACACTCAAACGTTTGGCAACTGATGAAACTAATTGTTGACTCTTTGAAAGTGTAATTCTTTCCCATTCTTGTTTTATGTAGAGCTTTAGTCGTTCAACAGTCCGGGGTCTCCGCTGTCGTATTTTAGGCTTAATAATGCGCCACACATTTTCGATGGGAGACAGGTATGCACTGCAGACGGGCCAGGAAAGTACCCGCACTCTTTTACTACGAAACCACGCTGTTGTAACACGTGGCTTGGCATTGTCTTGCTGAAATAAGCAGAGGCGTCCATGATAACGTTGCTTGGATGACAACATATGTTGCTCCAAAACCTGTATGGCCCATTCAGCATTAATAGTGCCTTCACAGATGTGTAAGTTACCCATGCCTAGGGCACTAATGCACACCCATACCTTAACAGACGCTGGCTTTGGATCTTAGTGCCTATAACAATCCGGAAGGTTATTTTCCTCTTTGTTCCAGAGGACACCACGTCAACTGTTTCCAAATATAATTTGAAATGTGGACTCGTCAGAACACTTTTCCACTTTGTATCAGTCCGTCTTAGATGAGCTTGGGCCCAGCGAAGCCAGCGGCGTTCCTTGGTGTTGTTGATAAATGGGTTTTGCTTTGCATAGCAGAGTTTTCACTTGCACTTACAGATGAAGCAACAAACTCTACTTACTGACAGTGGTTTTATGAAGTGTTCCTGAGCCCATGTGGTGATATCCTTTACACACTGATGTCTGTTTTTGATACAGTACCGCCTGAAGGATCAACGGTCTGTAATATCATCGCTTACGTGCAGTGATTTGTCCAGATTCTCTGAACCTTTTGATGATTTTATGGACCGTAGATGGTAAAATACCTAAATTCCTTACAATAGCTCGTTGAGAAATGTTGTTCTAAAACTGTTTGACAATTTGCTTACAAATTGGTGACCCTCGCCCCATCCTTGTTTGTGAATCACTTAGCATTTCATGGAAGCTGCTTTTATACCCAATCATGGCACCCACCTGTTCCCAATTAGCCTGCACACCTGTGGGATGTTCCAAAATAAATGTTTGATGAGCTTTCCTTGACTTTATCAGTATTTATTGCCACCTTTACCAACTTCTTTGTCACGTGTTGCTGGCATCAAATTTCAAAGTTAATGATTATTTGCAAAAAAAAAATGTTTATCAGTTTGAACATCAAGTATGTTGCCTTTGTAACATATTCAACTGAATATGGGTTATCATAAAGTGATACATTTTTATTTGTTTTTTTAACTTTTAACACTTAAATTTCAAGATCAACTTCCGATATATCTGTTGATTCTAAGTTTAAACTATTATTTTGTTTGTTTTATGCTATTTTGTCAGAACTTTGAAGTTTTATATGGCAACCACACAACATATGCAATATTTTTTCCACATAAAACATTTTAAAGTGATAATTTTAAAGTAATAATTCATTACAACATAGATTTTTTTTCGTCCTCTTTTATTTTTTGAGCAATGGAAAAAAAAAAGAAAATAATGACAAAAGTTTAAAAAAAAACTGCCTGCATGGCAGCTTTGTGTCAATATTGCCACTTTTTCTCATTAGATTTCACCTCATTTCACTTTTTTTTAAATGTTTTTTTGTAATTTTCGCAATACTATCAATTTTGCAATTTTTGCAGAATGTGTGGTGGGCCGGTAAACGATTACTGCAGTTCGCACTTTGGACACCCCTGCCTTAGGCTGCTTACTTTCATGTAAAGCAGAGAGTACATAATTGTTATGCACCTCATTTCTGATTCCTGCCTCACCAATAATACATCTCAACATTGGTGAGCCATTGACGTGAGTGATGTCAAAAGGTAATGGTGAGACCAACATAGCAGGACTCCATGGGACTTCAGCGCACCACTTAATGCTAACGAGGCGCAATGCTAAGTCTGTTGATGCATTTCGTCTTCGACATTCACAACACAGCTCCACATGATATTGGTGAGCCTTTAACGTGAGCAAGCTGCAATGACAATAACAAGGAAGTAGTGCTGACGACACGGTTAATGTCATGTTGACCAAGTTTTTGCAGAAAAAAACACAAACCTGTGGTTTTAGCACATTGAAACCTGGTTCTAACTAAAAGGATTTACCCAGGATGCTTGGAGGATCATCCCGATACCCACAAGTTGAACACACTGAAGGCTATAGTATCATAAACCAGTGTAAGGGTGACTAAAGGAGTTATTTCATGTTTAGATGGTAATGTTAAAAACATATTTAGAAGGTCGTTAACTGATTTTTTTTTTTAGGTTTAACTATGAAAATATTTAATTTATCAATGATAATAATCCCAAATTATTTTACCACAGACAGGCCTGGAACCAATTTGGTGCGATAAACAAAAGACGACTGTTATCAGGAATCAGAATTGCTACTTTTGACATAACCCAAATATTCCCAATTAAATTAACAGTTCATCCACTTTAACAGTTTAAAAACTATACATTTTTAATTGCAATTTTGTTGGAAAAAAGTCAATCATAAATGGTAGGCAGGGATCTGCACAAATGAGCAGGGTTACATTTTTGCACAGCAAATGTACAAAGTATGCTATAATCTGTTACCCAATAATGTACAATTCTCAACAAAAGAGAATTTTAACCGTAGAGTAAAATTTAATTTAAAACAATCTGAATGCACGTACAACACGTAAATTATTTAACACATCGGTATGTGGAATTAAATTATGAAAATAATTAAGGAAGGTGATCAAACAAATTACTAATATAATTCAGTTCAAGAAACTCTTTAAACTATTACGTGTTCACAAAGTATAAAGAAGAAGAATTATGATAAATATCTTGAACCTTTTAAAAAAAATATCTCATTCATCTCCTAGGTGAACCATAATTTTAACTATTTAACTATGATAACTTTAATTATTGTATATTAGTTTGTCTATGCATTTATTATTTGTTTAGTTACTTATTGTATATTAATTTCTTTACTCATTTATTTATTCACTGTTCTGTTCCAAATATGAACAAACAAATGGGATAAAACTGCTGTGATATTAAAAGGGGTAGGATTAAATAATATTTGCTTCTTTCTACTCCTTTCCGGACATGTTGTAATGAAACAACTAGAAAAATGGGATGTATTACATTGTAATTGTATTGTTCGCATGTTCAAAATAAACTGAAACTGACAATGTTTGGATTGGGTTATTTTTAATTACCATACAATAACAAGCAGTTTTGAAAATGTCCATGTTATGTTTACAATTTTTTTTCAAAAGTTTCATATCCAAAAAAAGAGTGGGAGGTCTGGCAAGCATTTTTTTGGAAACCACCAACGACATTCTAGATTATTATATGAGGTTTTTTTATTGGAACTGAAATCGAAATGTGTGCACACGTTTGTGTTGCAGTGAAGGCAGGCGGTATGAGAATAGTGCAGAAGCACCAAGCGGCCGCTATCCCTGAGCCGCCACCCCAGAAAGATGAAGATGAGGAGGAGTATGTGAGCACCAGGTGAGGGTCTTTATTTACATTGTACACTATAACTTAAAAAAAAAATAGATGGTGTCCATTGGCGACTTTACTTTATTTTAATACAAATCCTGTTTCCATATGAGTTGGGAAATTGTGTTAGGTGTAATATAAATGGAAAACAATGATTGTAGCTGAGATAGGCGCCAGCGCCCCCCGCGACCCCAAAAGGGAATAAGCGGTAGAAAATGGATGGATGGATGGATTTGCAAATCCTTTTCAACCCATATTCAATTGAATGCACTACAAAGACAAGATATTTGATGTTCAAACTCATAAACTTTATTTTTTTTTGCAAAAAGTAATTAACTTAAAATTTCATGGCTGCAACACGTGCCAAAGTAATTGGGAAAGGGCATGTTCACCACTGTGTTACATCACATTTTCTTTTAACAACACTCAATAAACTTTTGGGAACTGAGGAAACTAATTGTTGAAGCTTTGAAAGTGGAATTCTTTCCCATTCTTGTTTTATGTAGAGCTTTAGTCGTTCAACAGTCCGGGATCTCCGCTGTCGTATTTTACGCTTAATAATGCGCCATACTTTTTCGATGGGAGATATGTCTGAACTGCAGGTGGGCCAGGAAAGTTCCCGCACTATTTTACTACGAAGCCACGCTGTTGTAACACGTGGCTTGGCATTGTTTTGCTGAAATAAGCAGGGGCGTCCATGATAACGTTGCTTGGATGACAACATATGTTGCTCCAAAACCTGTATGGACCATTCAGCATTAATGGTGCCTTTGCAGATGTGTAAGTTACCCATGACTTGGGCACTAATACACCTCCATACCATCACAGATACTGGCTTTTGAACTTTGCGCCTATAACAATCCGGATGATTATTTTCCTCTTTGTTCCGGAGGACACCACATCCACAGTTTCCAAATATAATTTGAAATGTGGACTCGTTAGACCACAGAATACTTTTCCACTTTTCATCAGTGCATCTTAGATGAGCTCGGGCCCAGCGTAGCTGGCGGCGTTCCTGGGTGTTGTAGATAAATGGCTTTTGCTTTGCATAGTAAAGTTTTAATTTGCTTTTACAGATGTAGCGACCAACTGTAGTTACTGAGAGTGGAACTTTTATGAAGTGTTCCTGAGCCCATGTAGTGATATACTTTACACACTGATGGCGGTTTTTGATGCAGTACCGCCTGAGGGATCAAAGGTCTGTAATATCATCGCTTACGTGCAGTGATTTCTCCAGATTCTTTTGATGATTTTACGGATCGTAGATGGTAAAATCCCTAAATTCCTTGCAATAGCTCATTGAGTAATGTTGTTCTAAAACTATTCGACAATTTGCTTACAAATTGGTGACCCTCGCCCCATCCTTGTTTGTGAATTACTTAGCATTTCATGGAAGCTGCTTTTATACCCAATCATGGCACCCACCTGTTCCCAATTAGCCTGCACACCTGTGAGATGTTCCAAATAAATGTTTGATGAGCATTCCTCAACTTTACCAGTATTTATTGCCACCTTTCCCAACTTATTTGTCACGTGTTGCTGGCATCAAATTCTAAAGTTAATGATTATTTGCAAAAAAATAAAATGTTTTAACATCAAATATGTTGTCTTTGTAACATATTCAATTGAATATGGGTTGAAAATGATTTGCAAATCATTGTATTCCGTTTATATTTACATCTAACACAATTTCCCAACTCATATGGAAACGGGGTTGTAGTTTAACAACACCCATGTTTCCATTCATACCATAACTTGTTTTTGTTATGGTTTCCTTACTAATAAGGTAACTTTGTAGGCATGCTCCCGCTCCAACATTTACAAAAGTAAAGTTGCATCCAATATGCAGTTGGGGCAGGTGGCATATTCACATGCTGCATTATCAGTTTGTGTGTTGATGAGAGCTAACACGTGGTGCACAGCAGTGAGCTTTAAATCAGTCAAGGAATTTTCTGCACACCCACAATTCTATTTACTCACCAAGGACATTAGGTGCAACTAGTTAATTGAACATTGTTTGCATGCACTGCTCATACTGAGGCATGCAAATTATAATTATCAGTTAAGCATGAACTGATAATGTGGTGATGTGTGACTGTCATCCCTGCCTGACCAATATCCACTTCCTCATTGTGGTACTTCACCGGATATGGATTCACAGCAAAAACTTCTAACACTTTGTTTTCATTTTCACTTTTTCACGGATACCCACATCTTGCAGACATTTAGAAGTGATTTTAAGTGGAAAATGTTGATCTCTCAGACTACCCTTGCCAGTGATTTCCAGTCATGCTGGCAAACTGGAAACTGCACTTATGTAACGAGCCACAATATACCGCCCCTCTTTCCGTACATTATACTGGAGGCTAGCGTAGGCTGCTAAGCTCTGGAGAGAGTGACTAAGGCCCTGTGAGGAATACTAATGTGGAGAAAGGTAATTATGAATTCTGCACAGTTACCCTATTACCAGCCTCTGGTACTTTGCTCATCGAATATTTTATTTTTATTTTATTTTTTTATTGTTTTACAAATGTCAGAAGGAAGAAAAAGTTAAAAAAAAAATCCAAACCAAAAATTATTCACATATTATTCAGATATATCTATTTATACTTTAATAGGATAGTTGCATTTGACGTCACATCCGTTTTTTCTTTTTTGCGGCTTAATTGACACAATGGTCAAGCAGATTGAGCGTAGCATTAAAATAAGTTAGAGTGAGTTTGAGCATAAAATGCTGTATTGCTGTTCTGTTCTTGGCTGTCCTGTAGTTCAAAGAGAGAGAGGGAATAGCTTTCACTGAGTCCTGAAAGTAGTGGAGATAAAACTAAAGTGTGTCAAAGAAAATGGCTCCTTCATCATCTTGTGGTAAATTGTGGAGTACTATCGGACAATGCTCGTGTCTGCAGCTATCACTTTGTAAAATGTTTGTTTGAGAAACATACTGTTATGCAATAGAGTTTATTCTCTACTATATTGGTGTTTAATAGCAGAACTAAACATAAAGAAAGGACAAGAGATAGCAGCAGTTTGTGGTTGGTGTGCCTGGAGCGTGCATTGATCAATAAATTTGTAGTGTCAATGCCATGCATAGTATCAGTATATGAGCGAGAGTGATTATTAGATCAATACTTACATTTCTCAAATTCTTTTTTTATGTTTGTTTCTTTATTTTTATAAATGTAAAGAATAATTCCCTGGACACATGAGGACTTTGTGCTCAAAAAACACATCAGGTAAATGAGTAATAGATAGTTGAGTTGCGCAATATAAACAAGTTCAGTATAAATTGGTGATGTCCGACGATAAAGCTTTTAATATTATCGCTATATAATGATAATGCATGTTTATTACACATTATTGATAAGTGCCAAAAATTTTGCTGCGACAAGTCTTCAATGCAATCTGGCTTCCTTGCTATCAGCTAATGCAAAGTTGCTTTTTGGTCAGTCATTATGTAACAGTAAACAATGTATCTTTCTCTTCAGTTTTGAGAGGGTATTATTACTACTATTTTTTTGGTTGGTGATTTAATGTTATTCAAAGAAAAGTTCAAGATGTGCTTTATATGCACAGCAGGGGGCAGTAATGTGCACAATTGAAGGTTTTAATGCTCGGTGTTGTGTTTTAAAGAGCAATAGATGCTAGCAGGGTAATTGACTCTACGAATTAAATTTATAAGTATGTGTTATGTCTCTTGATCCAAAAATAACCTTTCAGAACGCATAAAAAGAATGTATATACCCGTAGTTGTACTGCATCAGTAAAACTCCCACTCACGGTGTCCCCTCCATGAGTCACGCTGATGGACATCTAGCAGGTGGCTGGTGGGTAAATTTCACATCAGTTGCAGCAAGCGAAGCGTTGTAGTCAGGGGAGCACCTGCCGAAACTAATCTAATCCAGATGGACAGATGGGGCAAAGAGAGGAGAGATGTTTATGCTTAGCAGGGTATATATTAAGGAAGAGGAGAGTTGGATGTTTGGTATGGAATCTAAATAAGGTTTTTACAAGTTTGACTATTAAACATTTTTTAGGTTTTTTAATGTTATTCATGTCATGATGCATTTTGAAGACATTACCAGCCTGCAAACACGTCATTTAGACCCCGTTACTATGCCGCTTAAACATCCTGTTTGATGCAGGATCGTCTACAGTAATTGGGGAAATTGGCCCATCGATACAGCTAAAAATCTGTTCTGATTTAATTATCCCTCAACCTGAAAGAACCGACTATTGATACCTAATTTTTATACTATTCAATGTGCATTTGGATGTGAAGATGTTTAGTTACTATGGATGTAACGGTATTGTGGTTTCAAAATCCCTACAGTTACAGTATCCTGTGACGTCTGAGGGTATCATTCGAAAACTTTGTGGTATAACTTGGTATTTTTTTCCTGGCACATTTGCGTTGGCCGGTCTCAAAAATAAACTGCATCTCCCAAATTCCTCTGCGCAGTACGGTACCGGTAAGGTGGGAGCGTGGATAGTCGTAATGGGGAGAACAAGAGCAAGCATAAGTCCGTCCATAACTTTTTGAGTTATGTTACTAACAATCAGACAAACAAACTGGCGAAAACATAAGCTCTTTGTCGAATTTAATCAAGTTTGCTCATTGCAAACCAGATCGCACCAACTTTGTCTCAAACGTTTCCAAGACTGTCACCATTTACCACCGTTGAGGGGAATGCCTGGTGGGAGTGCGGACACTGCACACAAGGAAATACAAGTAAAATGAGAAGTTACTTTACAAACCAACACCTACAAAATATATTTCAAGCCAACGTCATTTTCTGAAGTATTTACATTATTCAATAATCACAATCAATTTTCCAAAATAATATAAAAAAAATTCCACTGTAGAGGACACTGTTTTTCAGAAAGTAAAAGTTGAAAGACACTAAACTACATTATTGTTTTACACATATTACGCTCGATGTTTACATTTTCAATTTAAAGACACTGAATTGTAAGGTTGTTTTTTTTTATGTTTGCTTAGAATAGTGGAAGTTCCAGCACTATGCTTTGTACTTAAAAAACGTGTTAGTATAGTAAAAAAGTTTTAACTTTGATTCAATATTTGTGGTTGTGGATACGATTTGGGAACGATCCTTTTTTTTTTTGTTTTGAACGATTTGATCCAAAACAATTCAGTGAGATGAAATCAATTCAGTAACTTTTTAGCAAGAAAAAACTAGTGTCAGTGTAAAGTAGATACTGGATACTGCAGGTGAAGTTTCCTATATTCTTGTCATTTCTTGTAAGATAATTATGTATAAATGTTGGCCCGAGGGTGTAAATATGAGTGTGAATGTTGTCTATCTGTGTTAGCCCTGAGATGAGGTGGCGACTTGTCCAGGGTGTACCCCGCCTTACGCCTAAGCATAGCAGGGAGAGGCTCCTGCACCTACACAACTTAGAGAGGGGCAAGCAGTAGAAAATGGATGGATGGAAATATGGATACAAACAAGAGAGTTAACAATTAATGTCCAATAATTTCACATCTTATTTGAATTAAGTGCAACCAACACTTTAGGTTGGATTAACTTTTGAGCATTATGTTTGTTTTTAATTACAGTAAGTCTGTTTATTCTAAACATCTCTGCCACTTAATTTTACCCTCTATGGCATTTTTACCAACCCTTTTTATCTAATACAATAATATTGTACCGTGGCCTTAATACCGTGACAATATTGTAACATTGAAAGTTCAATATTGTTACATCCTTATTATTTGCATTTTAAAAATTATGTTTAAACCCATTTCAGTTAAATTTTAGTTTGTTGTTTTTACATTTTGCAACTTGCCCACAACTGTGTATGATCAAGGTGGAAAAAACAAAGTTAAATTGAGAGAGAGGAAGAGATGAGGTGGCAGGCATTCGTTTCTATAGCAACTACCACCTCGCCCACAGCAACACATTTCCTGCACTGCTTAAACGCGGGGAGATGGAAGGTGTGGTATTGCGGCTTTACAAAGAATGCCTATATTACGACACATTCCCCGCCTTGGTGTGTACAATTAGTATCCTCCCTTCACCCTCCTTTGTCTCTCTTAAAGCAGGACCCTCCATACAGCGATGTGCTGCCCCCTGCAGGCTCTCACCCTCTCCTTCAGCCAAGCCACGGCCACTTTTCAGGGTTTAGAAATATATTTTAGCTTTAGTTTCAGAATACTAGTCAAAAATGGGATAAACTAGTTATGATGGTCTCAGGGTGTGCTTCTACTCACTCCTTATAACCATCCATCCATTCTATTTCTAACGCTTATTCCCTTTGGGGTCGCAGCGGGCGCTGGAGCCTATTTCAGCTACTAACCTATAAAATTGTTAGTCTGGTGCTCAAGGCTTTGGGGTGACTTTTAAAGGCGTTCACTATAACTATAGGGTGACCACGCTGTAAAAAAAAAAAAAATCGGACCACGTCGCTCGTTTGTCACACAAGGTCGATTCCGAGCGCGCTCTCCCTCTTTTTGTGTTCCTCCATCCCTTTCTTTTTGTTCATGCTCGCCCTCCTCCATCTTTGTTTCCCTCGCTGCAGGATCTATTATTATTAGTCTAAAGGTGTTTGGCTCCTTTATGTCCTTCCCTGCCTTCTTGCCTCCCTTTATCCCATCCCGTTTCTCCTTCATGTGCAATGAAACTTATTTTTTGTTTTGTTTTTAGCCCACGTTTTTTCTTCCCTTGTCATTTTTTTCACTTTCATAGCCCAGGAGTATTCCCCAACTCTTCTACCTCCTTCTGACATTCAGGATCTGAGAGCCCTGGAGTTTGGCCAGAATGAATAGATACTATTTAAGGCCCTTGGACCTTGTGTGTGCGCTTGTGCGTGTGCATAAGGTTTGTGCAAAATTCCCACTTTAGAAATAAAACCAATTAATTTCAAGAATTGACTCCACCGCACTGGATGTTGAATTGAAATTACAGGAAGTGAAATTAAATTTATCGTAGATTATCGAAATACAATTTAGTAAGGTAACAAAAACAGCAAAGATGGTCTCTGTATTAAGTCACAAACACTAAAATTCACTCAATTTCACAGCGTACTTTAAAGTTTACCTAATCACGTTAAATTATCTGGTTTACAGAAGATGCTTGTACTCTTAATTGTAAATACAATTGCTGTAATTAAAATGTAATATATACATGAGATTCATAGTACAGTAATACCTGTGCTTACCAGTTTAATTGGTTTTGCGACGGCGCTATTAACTCAAAAGTTTTGGATCACAAATCAACATTGCTCATTCAAATGAAATGAAATTGGTGCTTGCCCCCCCCCCAAAAATCTCACAACGTTAACATGTCAGATGCCTTTTAGAGAGAAAAACTAATAAATAAATAAAAATAATTATTTTATGAAAAAAATTCAACAGAATGTTGTACAAAATAACTACAGTAGTTTACTCCGGCTTCCTCCCACTTCCAAAGACATGCACCTGGGGATAGGTTGATTGGCAACACTAAATTGGCCCTAGTGTGTGAATGTGAGTGTGAATGTTGTCTGTCTATCTGTGTTGGCCCTGCGATGAGGTGGCGACTTGTCCAGGGTGTACCCCGCCTTCCGCCCGATTGTAGCTGAGATAGGCGCCAGCGCCCCCCGCGACCCCGAACGGGAATAAGCGGCAGAAAATGGATGGATGGATGGATGGAGTTTTATAAAATAATGTAACAATAATGTTTACCTTGGAGATTGGTGCAGACTAACAGTGAAACGCTGAAATTTCTTCACCAAGTTGGCTATACTCCCTGTCATGTTGTGGATTATTTATTTCTTTAATTCAATCAATATAACCCACTTTATTCTCATCACTGTCTTTTTCGCTCACTCATGTCCTTCCTATGGTATAAAAACTAAATAATGTCAATCTCTATATCTGATCTCTATAAGCTAATACTAGCGAGTAAGTCCAGATATTTTTGTTGAATCTATCGGGGTTCACACGGAGATTTTCCAACTAATTACAGGGATGCTTGTAACTAAAATTGTTGTCTGTACCATACAGCATAAAATTGACATTGTATAACACGCAGCTCCTTAATTCAAAACACTCTTAAGGTTGGGTACCACTATAATATTATGTAATACGTTAAACAATCAATTTATTTTCTCCTTTATTTAATTTGAGTTTGAATTACAATATTACTTCCTGTTTACAAATGCAATTCAAATTCATGTAATTATTTTAGAATTCAGGAGACAATTAATCTCAGAATTTTGTACAAGCCTTGTGTGTGTGTGTGTGTGTGTGTGTGTGTGTGTGTGTGTGTGTGTGTGTGTGTGTGTGTGTGTGTGTGTGTGTGTGTGTGTGTGTGTGTGTGTGTGTGTGTGTGCGTGCGTGTGTGCGCTAAAGCAGTGTGGTTCTCAACCTTTTTTCAGCGATGTACCCCCTGTGATTTTTTTTTTAAATTCAAGTACCCCCTAATCAGAGCAAAGCATTTTTGGTTGAAAAAAAGAAATAAAAAAGTAAAATACAGCACTATGTCATCAGTTTCTGATTTATTAAATTGTATAACAGTGCAAAATATTGCTCATTTGAAGTGGTCTTTCTTGAACTATTTGGGAAACAAAGATATAAAAAATAACTAAAAACTTGTTGAAAAATAAACAAGTGATTCAATTATAAATAAAGATTTCTACACATAGAAGTAATCATCAACCTAAAATGCCCTCTTTGGGGATTGTAATGGAGATCCATCTGGATTCATGAACTTAATTCTAATAATTTCTTCACAAAAAATGAGATCTTTAACATCAATATTTATGGAACATGTCCACAAAATATCAAGCCCGTCAACACTGAATATTGCATTGTTGTATTTTTTTTCACAGTTTATGAACTTACATTCATATTTTGTTGAAGTATTATTCAATAAACATATTTATAAAGGATTTTTTAATTGTTGCTATTTTTTAGAATATTTTTTAAAAATCTCACGTAGCCCTTGGCATACCTTCAAGTACCCCTAGGTGTACGCGTACCCCCATTTGGGAACCACTGGGCTGAAGAGTACAATTGTCGGTGGTGTGTTGTCAGACAACTTTGGTTTTGATTATCTGTTTAAATGTAGCCAAGGTGTATGTTTTAACAGCAACCCTCTTTCCGATGATTCGACTATACAGGCACATACAAATTTAAAGCTCTGGTTCTCAAGTCTACCTAATGTTTTGTGCTTATTAACTCATTCATATGTTCTCCTATTTTTCTTTTTCAGCCCACCTAAAGTTCCTGTGATTGTGTCTGGAGTAGTTACAAAGGTAACGCACACACTCACTCACAGCCTTTTGTACCACCAGTTGTGAATAGATAAGTGTTTTAAAGGAGAACTGCATTTTTGGGGGGATTTTTTCCTATTGCTCACAATCATTGAAAGACAAGAACACTCATGTCTTTTTTTTTAATTTTTATTTTAAAGATTATAAAAAGGCTTGAAAGATGCAGCTAAATGGGCTCACCATCGTAGCCTTCAAAGCCCTCTAAAACAACTTCAAAACCCCTCCATTGTTTTATATACACACTGCATGTATTTCTAATATAGTAACGAATACGTTCATAGCAATGTTTTATATGTACACTATTTACAGTATTTTTGGACATTTAATGCATTACCGGAACTTATTTCCTCAGCACATTTATTTCCTTTTCCATAGCAACACCCGCAACAAATGTGTTTTCCTACTTCCAAAAACAAAC
Source organism: Nerophis ophidion (assembly GCF_033978795.1). Taxonomy (NCBI): domain Eukaryota; kingdom Metazoa; phylum Chordata; class Actinopteri; order Syngnathiformes; family Syngnathidae; genus Nerophis; species Nerophis ophidion. Next base: position 30,494,985 of record NC_084625.1, on the reverse strand, counting down.
ACAAGTGTGTTGTAATCGTGGCAGACGTGGTAACAGACTACAAAGACGACTATTTTTGGACAAATGAGGACTCACAACCTTATATTTTTGAACCTGAATACACGGAGGATTAACTCCGTATATTCAGCATGAAGCGAGTGAGAAACTTTTGAGCAGACGCAAGCCGAGAGAGTTTGTTTGGCGTGACTTGACGCTGTAAATGTTGAACTTGGAGCCAAGCTATGCTGAAATAAATGTCGTGCTTAACCAAACTAAACCAAAAACAAATGTCCTCGGCCAGTTAGAACGAACTCACAACAGTCCATCGAGTGAGTCACTATAAAATTGATTATGCAGCGCATCATGTTATTGTTAGTACACCTACATTGCTGCGTTAAGCATGTGACCAAGGGGCACATCCACGTTTTAGGCAATGGTTTAGAGTCCAATGAGACTACTGCTTATTTACCTGCATCAGTGCAAATTTGAGCATATTTTGAAAGGTTTACATACAAATATAAAAGCGATCATCCCTCTATCCATTTTTGAAAAAATTATTAAAATGGGATGGATTGGATTTATATACTCTTAAAAAATTTTTTGGGGGAAGAATTAAACCATTCATCATCTCCAAGATGTTACTGCTCAACCACACATCCTTTGACACTTCCGGTATTTAGAAAACAAAAAAAGATTGTCTTACACATCATGTTTTTACACTGAGGCGTCCACAAATTAAGCATTAATCTGTAAAAGACTAAATTGTACTTATTTGTGCATTGGTAAGTAACCTATTTGACATGAGTGCCGTACTGCTGTGATAGTGACGCTAACGTTTTGTTGCAGTTAATGTTTTACTAAAAATATAAGTCTCATCTACGAATCATGTCTGTATTTTTTTTAATGATGCGATGTTAATTTTTTGTCTCATTATTTAGCTATAGATGTCCATGTTCAGAAATGTTTGCTAGCGATATCAAGATTCAGTATATGCTGTTGAGCCTTCAAGAGATTTGTGTACTAGATTAATACTATTAAGGATGTTTTCTTGATGTTAACAAATAGCACCAAAGACAATATAATGTGGTCAAATGTTTAATAAAGCACTTGTCTTTCCTGCACAACAACAACTAAGCTTTTTGTTTTTGTTATAAAAATGGACAATGAAAATACGGTGGATTGGACCAACATTTCCAAAATGTTATACTAGGACTTAACCTGGCGTTAGTTTATTTGCCAACCAGATCTTTGCAGTTATATTTAGGCATAGCAACCACAAAAGAACAGAGTTTAATGCAATGTATTGTCCTTTCCTTACATTTAGTTCTGCTTTGTAACACTACTAATATAGTTTTATAGAGAATAAACTTGATTGCATCACAGAAAGTTTCTGAAACAAATGAAATGTTCAAACAAACACATTTTACAAAGTGATTGCTGCTGACACGAGCGTGGTCATATTCCACAAGATGATAATAGTGATATTTTTAAAAGCTATTTACTTCGACACATTTTTGTTTTTTTCCCTGACTTTATTACCTTCTATGAACGACCTTTTTCGGGACTCTATGAAAGCTTTTTCCTGTCTCTATTGGAAGGATTGGAACACCCAAGAACAGAACAGCTATACAGCATTTTCTGATCAAACTCTACACTCACTCTCACTTGTTTTAATGCTGCGCTCAAGTTGCTTGACCATCGTGTGAATTAAGCTGCGAAGAAGAAAAACATACGTGATGTCATATGCAACCCAGCAATACACTATCGAGCTAGCTCTGTACAAACTAACATGAAATGCGTTCTAATACTTTACTGCAATATGATTGTTCATGTTTTTCAGTCTGTACAGATTGATGTCCTATCGCATTGTGTTGTGCATTGAAAAATCAAAAGCAATTCAGCTGTTGACGCAGAAGCAAGCTTATGGCCGTCGCAAGATGTGTTACTACGCTAGAAAAAAGTTCCTCAGTGTCGCTTTTACAGGAACAAAGTCGCCACAGCTTGGGTTTTATACATGTTATGGAACGTAAATTAAATATTATTGGCGGTTTTTGGATGCATTTTTAAATTGACTTTGAGACAGAATGGAATGCTCCCATTATCCGAGACCGAGCCGATTATTACAAATTACAATGCTGAAAAACCCACGACCTTTTGTCTTCTTGTCTCTCTTAAGGATTGTGTACGACAACAATTTCTTTTTAAGATAGATTTAGTAGTGATGCTCATTAAACCGTAAGTAAATAACAAAGGAATTAAAGCACTATAATAACATGTGCCTTTTCAAAGCACATAGGATGTTTTTGATTGACATTGACAGAGATGTATTAGTTGAACAATATTTTTAATATAGTGCTGTCAAACGAATAAAATGTAATCGGGAATAATAGTATTTTGTCTGTAGTTAACTCATAATTAATCACGGAAGTTACCCTTGAATAAATGTACTTTAAATGGTTGGTTTTCAAGTTTTTAATACTATTAACATGGGACTACACAGATTGTTTTCTTTATGTAAATGTTGGTTCATTTAAGCTTTTTAAACTGTTGTACACACACTCTTATAGACACACTCGCGCTCAGACAAACAAATATAGGGTCTCACACATGCTCGTGACACAAGCTCAGTTTAAAAACGAGCCTATTTTTAATTACAATAAGTTACCTGCTCTGTAACAGCACACGTGTGTAACTGCCTTTAGTGAAGTGGCATCTTTCTCTTCATAACAGTAAAAATATGTGATTGTTTCAAGCAGTCCTTCTCTTTCACAATATTAATCAGTCGCAAAATTAAAGCTGTTGCCACCAATATTTAATATTTGCTGTTGAAAGTAAGTTGGTTGTGTAGTTGTGCGTTACCTTTGCTTTCTGCATCAGTTTAATGTGGTTCCACTTACTCCGGTGATAACTCAACTCACAGCAACAGTAAGTAGATGGAAATAACTGGTCTTGTGGAGAGAGCGACCTGCCAATGCATTGAAGCTAATTTATTTTCTTTGTGTATTTCCGCTCGCTCAACATGAGCTGTAACACTGCTGCTTTTCCAATGGTAGAGTATGGACTGAGGCTCAGAAAGGAAATTAGAAATTTGTGCGATTGAAGTATATATTTATTTAACTTATTAGTGCGTCAATGTTGGCAGACCTAGTTTATTGTTGTGGTTGTACTTTGCATCAAGCTGTTACAAAATGTTAAAATTAGTGTCACCAAAATAAACACAATAACGCGTAACTTTAAACTCCTTTAACGGCACAATTTTTTTTAAAAGCATAATTTAACACGCATGTGCCTTGACCCCTTTTTTACCCTCTCTTCATTCCCCAGTGTGTGAAAATGTAATGGCGCTCAGTTATCGTTAAGCGGGGAAATAGTAAGTAGAAATAAATGCACAAAGAAAAAGTTATATTATGGAATTACCAGGTCCAAAGCCATGGCGAGTCATTTTCCTGACAAGACTATTTGACTTTGATCGCCGTGAGACGACATCATTGGAGTGAAAACATGCTGGCACGCTTTGCTGCTTGCAGAGAGATGGAGCTTCACTTTCGTGTTTACATTACAATTGAGTGCATTAAATAACATAAAATGTAGATTGTTACACCAACTGCATTAGTAAGATGAGGTGAAAGCTCTGCAGAAAGGACAAACTGAGGTAGAAAGTATTTAATCTTGTTTATACTCGTCACAATGTCAAAACATGTCAAAACACTTCTTCTTAAATCGATCACACACTTCGGGCTCCACAGTAATAGTCCTACACATCATAGCCGGTCTAAGTACCGTAAAAAAATGAAACATGTCTTACATTACGACCATGCTTTGATTGTCAAATAATGTAGTCCGTGATATTTCTACCGAAATAAATGTTTTCTGGCAGGCTGAAAAGGAGTGTGTATATTTTTTTAAGCCGTTCTGAGTGATAGTGCGCACTTACTGAATGTTTAGCCAGCTGAATTATTATACTCGAGAAGATTAAAACATTTTCTGTATAACATTTTCATACAGAGCTATGAATAATATTACCTTGTACAACATGTAATGTACAGAATATCAAAAGCATTTATTGAGGTAGAAATATCAGATTACATTACCATACAACACGGGTTTGTGCGTGTACCTCACAATAAGAAGGTCCTGTGTTCGATCTCCGTGTGTGGAGTTTGCATGTTCTCCCCGTGACTGCGTGGGTTCCCTCCGGGTACTCCGGCTTCCTCCCACCGCCAAAGACATGCACCTGGGGATAGGTTGATTGGCAACACTAAATGGTCCCTAGTGTGTGAATGTGAGTGAGATGTTACCTGTATATCTGTGTGGGCCCTACAACTTGGGTAACAAGTTGGGCAATGAGTGTGTACCTCGCCTTATGCCTGAATGCAGCTGCAATAGGCTCCAACCACCCCCTGACCGGGACAAGCAGTAGAAGATGGATGGATTACCAAACATCTTTGAAAATTAAAGCATGATAATAACAATCCACATTTTGTGTTATAAATGCTTGAAACAGGTTGGTTGCATTTTGTTTCAAACATTTAGTACAGTACCAATATGATACATCACATATTTTATTTACAACTTTTCCAAAAAGAGTAGGAAAAAGCAAAGCTTATCCAATCCTCCCCCTTTTTCACTTCATAGCAATTACTAACACATACTTCCTGTTCTCGATTTGTACTCCATTTACATCAACGGGTTCAAAATACATCAGTTCTTCTCATAATTAATTATTATTCTGACTGATCTTTTTTCTAACACAGTGAATGAAGTGTAATTTGTAGTATTCCTTGTAGTTTTGGTATGTAAACATGGTGTAGCTCTTTCCATTGAATGCAACTGCTTGTACAGCAGCAATACACATTCTGTATTAATACAAAGTACAAAATCTGACAAGACACCAATGCACCAGGTATTTTTTTGTCTCATTAAAACCGTGTTTGTCCTTTTTTTGTTTAGCTGTTTAAAATAGCATAATGTTTCAAGAATATTTCATCAAAGCAAACTAATTGTCCAGTCATGGTAATAAAAACTTGAAAATGATCTGTCTTGTGTTCGCTTATTAACGCTAAAAATATATGTCTGCAATTGGTCAGGATTAATTTTGAGTTAACTACGAACTAACTGAATATCGCGTTTACATATTTTTGTCGCTTGACAGTTAAAATACCTAAACTTTAGGTCAATTTTATTGTCTATTGTTGTGCAACATATGTTCAGTGTGAATAATTAAACTAAAAAGTAAGAAAAAGCAAACACGTTAATCTCTTGCAGCCGTGTGAAGGTGAGAGGGATTTATTTCCGTCTCACATTTTCCACAAAAATATTTTACATTATTTAAAACCAATTCAGTTTTTTTTTTTTTTTTTTAAAGTATCCTCTTTTTTGCATTTACTGTCTGAGCTTTGCCAAACACTCCTATATCCCCTGTATTGCAGAGATAGTGTTTGTTTCTCTCTCTTACACACACACACACACGCAAACACACACACACATCAGTTGGAATGAGTTGGAATGAGATGGAGGCTTTAAGCCTCAGAAAAGAGGAGAAGGGTAATTTAAGGTCAAAGGCATCATTCCTTGCAGTTAGCTGTGGAATTGGCTGTAAATAAAAGAAACACACTGTAGATGTTTGGAGCCGCCTACGCACTCAGTGGCATGCTGCGTTCACAGACACTCCAACATGAAGCAAACATGCCAGGGTTTATTATCAGAACAAAGGTGTGTTTTATTATCTTTTCAACACCATCAAAACAATTCAATTCTAGAATAACGCATATTTTAGAGTTACTGTACATCCTCGTAATGTTTGTGAGAAAAGAAAAGTGGAGCAAAGAAGATTAGAGAGTGGAAGGTAAAGAATAAAGGAGAAGAGAAAAAGAAGAAAGGAGTTCACTACTGGCAACTAACTGTGAATAAAAAAAAAAAAAAAATTTAATAAAAATTCTGCCGCTAAAGTGAGCTTTAGCGGCAAGGCTGTTTTGGGCATTTTGTTTTTTATCACTAAAAGATTGAGGCTGCACAGCAGTAGACATATTTGAGATTGTACACACTTTAAATGTTGTCAATAAATAATAATAATCAAAATATCCCTAGTTATTATTTGTTGAAATGCCTTTTTTTCCCCCACAAACTACCGTAAATTTTAGACCATAAGCCGCTACTTAATTCCCATGCTTTGAACCTTGTGGATTATAAAACAGTGCTGGTTATTTCATACATTTTTCTTTGCTAACGGCCATAATGTTTTGTTTTGAACAAATAGTGATCATTAAGCAGAAGCAGAGACACTGAAAAGGTCTGTTATTGTTTGTGCTATGGCGCCATCTTTTGGACGAGTTCACTCAGTGCAGGTGCTCTGGGCTGAAAGTCTGCAGTCCAGTATTTTCTTCCGTTTCGTACAGGAAGTAAAAGTGTCGTTTTGTTGCCTTGTCGTCCACAGTGTTTCTGCTCATCTGAATTCCTCACTCATCACTCCAAGCAATATGTGATGTCTGTAGGAGTTTTTTTAATGCATTCTTGTAGATGCTATCATAATGTAATAAAGTTAGCATCGTTAGTACAGTGGGGCAAAAAAGTATTTAGTCAGCCACCGATTGTGCAAGTTCTCCCACTTAAAATGATGACAGAGGTCTTTAATTTTCACCATAGGTACACTTCAACTGTGAGAGACAGAATGTGAAAAAAAATCCAGGAATTCACATTGTAGGAATTTAAAAAAAAAATGTTTTGTAAATAATGGTGTAAAATAAGTATTTGGTCAACCAGTCAAAAATATTCTCTGATGGAATGAGGTTTTGGCTCAAAATCTCAGGATACATGGCCCCATTCATTCTTTCCTTAACACGGCTCAATCGTCCTGTCCCCTTAGCAGAAAAACAGCCCCAAAGCAAGATGTTTCCACCCCCATGCTTCACAGTAGGTTTGGTGTTCTTGGGATGCAATTCAGTATTCTTCTTCATCCAAACACGACAAGTTGATTTTATACCAAAATGGATACATGGATGATACAGCAAAGGATTGGGAGAATGTCATGTGGTCAGATGAAACGAAAATAGAACTTTTTGGTATAAACTCAACTCGTCGTGTTTGGAGGAAGAAGAATACTGAGTCGCATCCCAAGAACACCATACCTACTGTGAAGCATGGGGGTGGAAACATCATGCTTTGGGGTTGTTTTTCTGCTAAGGGGACAGGACGATTGATCCGTGTTAAGGAAAGAATGAATGGGGCCATGTGTCGTGAGATTTTGAGCCAAAACCTCCTTCCATCAGTGAGACCTTTGAATGGTTGACCAAATACTTATTTTCCACCATAATTTACAAATATTTTTTTTTAATTCCAACAATGTGAATTCCTGGATTTTTTTTTCACATTCTGTCTCTCACATTTGAAGTGTACCTATGATGAAAATTACAGACCTCTGTCATCATTTTAAGTGGGAGAACTTGCACCATCGGTGGCTGACTAAATACTTTTTTGCCCCACTGTATTAGGTAACATGCTAACGCATTTACGAGTGTCTGTGTTTTATTAATTTATAACCGCATTATTTTTGTAATGTTACAGTTTCACCAAAACGTCACCGTGCAGTTATTGAGTCTGTTTAGTTGATTGGAGTGCTAGCTTTTGCAGCTAGTGGGTCCATGCCAATGACTTCTGTTTTGTTTGAGCATACGTTTTACTGCCATGTTATTGACAATGTTTGGAAGCAATTAAGGTGTGTAAACATAAATAACACATTTCTCAATGTATGTATCTATGGCTTGTATACCGGTCCGCTCTATCGTCAGAAAATACAGTAATATTAATTATTTCCTGATAACTTATTGTTGCAACCACAACACTCCTATATAGCCACTCCCCGAACGGAAACTTTTCAATGCAATGAGTCTTTGCACTTTGAGCTTGCCCTCAAAGTTCCCCCACTCCAACATTTCAACCCCTCCTCCACATGCCCGCGTGTTTTCAACCCAGACGATGCGTCAATTGATGTTTTGTTGGCTGCCTGTTTCTGTCCAGGGCGATAAGGACTTCACCCCGGCTGCTGCCCAGGTGGCGCACCAGAAGCCCCAGCCTTGCATCCCCAAGTTGCCCCCCTCTCAGCACATCAACCAGCACATCCATCAGCCCCGCAAGTGAGCCAAAAAGCTCACACCGCTGCGGCTATGAAGCCAGCCTTCCCAATCGAACACAATCTATATATATATTTATATATATATATATATATGTAATATATATATAGATATATATACATATATATCTATATATATATGTGTGTATATGTATATGTATTCATATTCCGCCAGGCACAGATGTCCTTTTTTTCTGTTGTACTGTTGTATAATGTGCGATTTGTCGGCAACAGAAGCCTATTAATAGCAGAATGGCCATTTTATAAACCCCTCATTACACCTGCCCTGCATCGGTGCTGCACTAATAATCGTGCACTTTTGTCTCCTATTTTTTTGTGAGTCTTGAGTGCTATTGTTGGCTGTCGTTCATTGCTAATATGTAAGATTGTTTCATAATTGATCACATAAAAGAGGCCACTAATTTACAATCATCTTCTTTAAGACTATCAACAAACATTCCAGCCAAGTAGCCCACACAACGTCAAAGTACTTAATGGTGTAAATATTTGCACATTTACTCAAACGTAGTATCCAGCATGATATGAGGTGTTAAAGGTTATAAATATACTGTAAGACAAAATGTCCTAATGCAGGAAATAACTATGTTTGCCTTCTGCATTCTACTTATAACAATATGATATGCACACTCACTCACCCTGCTTTTAACAACAACAACAACAACACAAATCTTAATAATCCAGCAGTGCCTCTTAACAACTACCACCATCACATATTTTTCCACAGTTCATATTTTCAGCAGCTAATAAGCCAAATCCCTCTGGAGAATATATTTGAAAAAGCAACAGACCGCGTGTTTTTTCCTTCATACAAGTTTAACATAGCAGGGTGTATGTACGTTTTAATAACAAGCCAAAAGAAAGCCCTATAGCCAAAAAACAGCAGAAAGGAGATATCAGCAAGAGACATTTTACATTCCATCATTATTAAAATTTTAATCCTACACATATCAATACACACGCCTTGCACTCATTAGTTGCAACACTAATATTCAGGAAAAAACATTCACTTTGCCAAGAATTAACAATTATGTTTATTAAAAAGAGTTTTATCTTTACTCTCTCTTCTTTTTTTTTTTCTTGAGTTAAAAGTTCAATCGTTTCAACTGGAGTTTGCTATTGGGTGTGGTTGTCATAGTAAATAAAGATATAGGTTATCTGCAAATGTCACTTTGCTCTTTTCAATCATTTCAAGTGCTGCATGTTCTCATTTCAAAACAAATGTTCACTAGCAGAAATATTTAAAGTTACATTTGATTACATTTAACACAAATTGAAGTACTGCAACAAATTATGGGGGGCAAAATGGGACAAAATGACAAATATTTCTATAATTACTTACATTTAAATTACTAAAATACAATAAAATTATAATTAATTATTTAGTTGCATTAACAATTGATTTACGTCTGAATTGAATTATTTCACTATTTAGTTAATTCATTTCATGATACAATTAATGACACAAAGTAATTACTTAAAGATGTATTTATATTTATTTTACTTTGTCCCATTTGGCCTTTGTCACCGGTTCATTAGTTGATTTTGTCCGTTAAACTCACCTCTCAAAGAAACAGATACAATTAAATGGGAGATGATAAAGCAAATATTAAATGTCATTAAATAAATCACAAACTTTTTTTTTTTTTATTAAATCCGGAAAAAATAAATTAAATCGGCAAATAATGTGGTGATTACGCATTCCTAGAATCAATAATTAATGCAATACATTAAACAAATTGATGATGATTTTAATAGCACATTTATGTATTCTATTCCAATTCTAATTAATTGACACATTTATGTAAGATTAATTAATGTATTTAATTTTGCCTCTCTATATCAAATAGGTCCACAAGGAATAAAATGTATAAGTGCATGATTAAAATAACTGTAAAATATTTTTAATGAAGCAAAAAACCCAGGATATTGATCATATTCCATAGTTTAAAAAAATATTTAGATTCTGTAGAACAACTAGCCTTTGTTTCCTGTCTGTTTCCTAAAATGAAACGTTATCATGAAATACAATCATTACAATCCTTCTGACGTTACTTATTATATACTTTATTTGTTACTCCTTATCCTTAATATACTTAAAATGTATTTTCTGCGGGAAAAGAGTAAAAAAAAATCACACTTTAGTTGTGACCCTGGGTTTACAATCAGTGCTGTTACCCTACATTAGTGGTATCCAAAAGGCGGCCTGGGGTCAATTCTGGCCAGCAGCTAATTTTTTGACCGGCCGTTGGCACATTCTAAAAATATTACCAAAAAAAAGTAAAACGGGTGTAAAGTAACAAGAAAAAGTTTAAAGCTTCACACTAAAAACACAATGCTGAAATGAAGGCTGTTGTTTTTAAATGTATTTATATATTGTTTCTTTAAATGAAGACAATTAAGATGGCCCCCACTTACTTTGATTTGTCAGTATATTGCTCTCAGTGGAAAAAATTTGGACAACCCTGCCCCAGGCAAAAGTTGAGTATTCCACAAGTTCCATGGTCTACAGGAAGTTGCCTCATTCAGATCATCTGCAGGCCACTTACAGTAAGTTCACTCTTATTTTTCTGTATTTTCAATGATATTTCACATCAGCAAAGTCCTCTTTGTTTAGTTTTAAAATACACATTTTATTAGCATGAAGGTCTTGTTACTCCTAACAACTTTGAAGGTTCCTCTGTGCTTAATAATTACCGGTTGAAAGTAAACAAGCGTGCTAGTTTTAGCATCCCGCAGTGAATGAAATCCTGGCACAGAGGGATGCTGCTCAACTGCTGTTTTGGAAATGAAACAAGAACATCTTTCCAAGCGCTGTCCACTTCCCCCTCAAGACACACACGTGCGTCTCCAAGTGTGTGCACCAGGTGTTACTGCATGTAATCCATCTTTACACAAGCAGGTGTCCTGTCAGGTCGCGTTAGCCCAATAAAGCGGGCAGTGCAATCTAAAGTTGGTATGAAGCAGTTTTAAGTCTGCTCAAACATCCAATTCCAGCTGTGTACACGCTGCCTTCTATTGCTCCTTTCCACGGGGGGGGTTTCTATATGTGTATCAAAGTAAATGCTATACATATATGACAAGAATTTTTTTAAAGATTCAAAAATAAATACTAATAAATGGGTTATTTAAAAAGTGGATTTTGCAGCGTTGCTGAATTGTATTTTATAAAAGTTAGTATTTCCAAAACAAAAAGGTACTATAGATACCTAGATATATAGGTAGTTAAAAGAATGAACAAAACCAAAAATACATTAGCCAGTTCACTGATATGTAGATTATTTAGTTTTGTTGGTTACTTAGTAGGGCAGCACGGTGGCAGAGGGGTTAGTGCATGTGCCACACAATACGAAGGTCCTGAGTGGTCCTGGGTTCAATCCCATGTTCTCCCCGTGACTGCGTGGGTTCCCTCCAGGTAGTCCGGCTTCCTCCCACCTCCAAAGACATGCACCTGGGGATAGGTTGATTGGCAACACTAGATGGTCCCTAGTGTGTGAATGTGAGTGTGAATGTTGTCTGTCTATCTGTGTTGGCCCTGTGATGAGCTGGCCACTTGTCCAGGGTGTACACCGCCTTCTGCCCGATTGTAGCTGAGATAGGCTCCAGCACACCCTGCGACTCCGAAGGGAATAAGCGGTAGAAAATGGATGGATGGATGGGTTACTTAGTGTAAGATTAAAGATAGCTAATGCTCGATAGATGCTGTACGTTTATCTTTGTTTTGAAGGATAGCTTGGTAGTTAACAATTGAATAAATCCAGAAATACATTGGCTGTTTAGCTTGCTAATTAGTAGACATACAGTACAATATATACTTTTATCTTTGTTCTGAAAGTTATGTTAGTATTAATCAAACCTATCACCTTCTTATGTAGTTAGCAAGTTAATATGCAGATTGTTTTATTTGTTGGTTCGTTACATAGCATCAAATAAAAGCCTTTTTTTTTTTTTCTTCCCTTTGTCATGAAAAAAGGGACGTTTTTGTCATGAAAAAGGGAGGTTTTTGTGGTTGGTGCACTAATTGTAAGTGTATATTGTGTTTTTTATGTTGATTGAATAATTTTTTTTTTTTTTTTTTTTTTTTTTTTAAATAAAAATGAATAAAAAATTATTCTGCGGGCTGCAGCCCGGTGGTTGGGGACCACTGTTCTAGAGGATAGATAGATGGTTAAAGGTTTCACAAAGACTAAAAATTGTTTGGTTGGTAGCTAACTATCCATCCATTTCCTACCGCTTATTCCCTTTGGGGTCGCGGGGGGCGCTGGTGCCTATATCAGCTACAATCGGGCGGAAGGCTGTGTACACCCCAGACATGTCGCTATCTCATCGCAGGGCCAACACAGATAGACAGACAATATCCATCCATTTTACCACCGCTTATTCCCTTTGGGGTCGCGGGGGGCGCAGGCGCCTATCTCAGCTACAATCGGGCGGAAGGCGGTGTACACCCTGGACAAGTCGCCACCTCATCGCAGGGCCAACACAGATAGACAGACAACATTCACACTCACATTCACACACTAGGGACCATTTAGTGTTGCCAATCAACCTATCCCCAGGTGCATGTTTTTGAAGTGGGAGGAAGCTGGAGTACCCGGAGGGAACACACGCGTTTACGGGGAGAACATGCAAACTCCGCACAGACTGATCCCGAGCCCGGGATTGAATCCAGGACTATTCAGGACCTTCTTATTGTGAGGCAGACGCACTAACCCCTCTGCCATCGTGAAGCCCGATAGCTAACTAATATGTACATTATTTAATTGATTGGTTAGTTATTTAATACCAAATAAGAGCTAGCTAATCTGTATAACGAAGACACAGTAACTACATATGTATAGTTCGATCATTGTTGTGTGGCTTATATTTGTTATTTGGTTTCAAATAAAGCAAACGTTACATTAGCTACTTAGCTAGCTAATATCTAGATTATTGGGAAGTTTGTTGGTTAGTTACTTAGTATCAAATAAAGCTAGCTAATGCTAAATAAATTTTATATGTTTATCTTTCGTTTTGAAGGATAGATAGGTAGTTAAAGATTGAACAAAACCAAAAATCCATTGGCTAATTAGCTAGCTATTTATATTTACAATTTATAATGTTATCTTCATTCCTGAGGTTCTGTTACTTATATAGTATTAAACAAAGCAAACAATACCTTAGATCAGGGGTGTCAAACTCATTTTAGATAGGGGGTCACATGGAGAAAAATTTACTCCCGAGTGGGCCGGACTGGTAAAATCACGACACGATAACTTTAAAATAAATACAACTTCAGATTGTTTTCTGTGTTTAAAAATAGAAGAAGCACATTCTGAAAATGTACAAATCATAATGTTGTTTTTTTTTACACCTACATGTTGCGGTTAATAGTATTCTATCTTTATTTGTCGTTATTTACAGTTGTGATCAAAATTATTCAACCCCCAAACAATTTTGGTGTTTTAGCAAGTTGGACATTTATTCCGTGTTTTGTTTATATCCATCATCTTCCGCTTATCCGAGGTCGGGTCGCGGGGGCAACAGCCTAAGCAGGGAAACCCAGACTTCCCTCTCCCCAGCCACTTTGTCTAGCTCTTCCCGGGGGATCCGAGGCGTTCCCAGGCCAGCCGGAGACATAGTCTTCCCAACGTGTCCTGGGTCTTCCCCGTGGCCTCCTACCGGCTGGACGTGCCCTAAACACCTCCCTAGGGAGGCGTTCGGGTGGCATCCTGACCAGATGCCCGAACCACCTCATCTGGCTCCTCTCGATGTGAAGGAGCAGCGGCTTTACTTTGAGTTCCTCCCGGATGGCAGAGCTTCTCACCCTATCTCTAAGGGAGAGACCCGCCACACGGCGGAGGAAACTCATTTCGGCCGCTTGTACCCGTGATCTTATCCTTTCGGTCATGACCCAAAGCTCATGACCATAGGTGAGGATGGAAACGTAGATCGACCGGTAAATTGAGAGCTTTGCCTTCCGGCTCAGCTCCTTCTTCACCACAACGGATCGGTACAACGTCCGCATTACTGAAGACGCTGCACCGATCCGCCTGTCGATCTCACGATCCACTCTTCCCTCACTCGTGAACAAGACTCCTAGGTACTTGAACTCCTCCACTTGGGGCAGGGTCTCCTCCCCAACCCGGAGATGGCATTCCACCCTTTTCCGGGCGAGAACCATTGACTCGGACTTGGAGGTGCTGATTCTCATTCCGGTCGCTTCACACTCGGCTGCGAACCGATCCAGCGAGAGCTGAAGATCCCGGTCAGATGAAGCCATCAGGACCACATCATCTGCAAAAAGCAGAGACCTAATCCTGCGGTTACCAAACCGGAACCCCTCAACACCTTGACTGCGCCGAGAAATTCTGTCCATAAAAGTTATGAACAGAATCGGTGACAAAGGACAGCCTTGGCGGAGTCCAACCCTCACTGGAAATGTGTTCGACTTACTGCCGGCAATGCGGACCAAGCTCTGGCACTGATCGTACAGGGAACGGACCGCCACAATAAGACAGTCCGATACCCCATACTCTCTGAGCACTCTCCACAGGACTTCCCGAGGGACACGGTCGAATGCCTTCTCCAAGTCCACAAAGCACATGTAGACTGGTTGGGCAAACTCCCATGCACCCTCAAGAACCCTGCCGAGAGTATAGAGCTGGTCCACAGTTCCACGACCAGGACGAAAACCACACTGTTCCTCCTGAATCCGAGGTTCGACTATCCGGCGTAGCCTCCTCTCCAGTACACCTGAATAAACCTTACCGGGAAGGCTGAGGAGTGTGATCCCACGATAGTTGGAACACACCCTTCGGTCCCCCTTCTTAAAGAGAGGAACCACCACCCCGGTCTGCCAATCCAGAGGTACCGCCCCCGATGTCCACGCGATGCTGCAAAGTCTTGTCAACCAAGACAGCCCCACAGCATCCAGAGCCTTAAGGAACTCCGGGCGGATCTCGTCCACCCCTGGGGCCTTGCCACCGAGGAGCTTTTTAACTACCTCAGCGACCTCAGCCCCAGAAATAGGAGAGTCCACCACAAACTCCCCAGGCACTGATTCTTCATAGGAAGACGTGTTGGTGGGATTGAGGAGGTCTTCGAAGTATTCCTTCCACCTATACACAACATCCACAGTTGAGGTCAGCAGAACACCATCCGCACCATACACGGTGTTGATAGTGCACTGCTTCCCCTTCCTGAGGCGGCGGACGGTCCAGAATCGCTTCGAAGCAGTCCGGAAGTCGTTTTCCATGGCTTCCCCGAACTCCTCCCATGTTCGAGTTTTTGCCTCCGCGACCGCTGAAGCTGCACACCGCTTGGCCTGTCGGTACCTGTCCACTGCCTCCGGAGTCCTATGAGCCAAAAGGACCCGATAGGACTCCTTCTTCAGCTTGACGGCATCCCTCACCGCTGGTGTCCACCAAGGGGTTTTAGGATTGCCGCCCCGACAGGCACCAACTACCTTGCGGCCACAGCTCCGATCTGCCGCCTCGACAATAGAGGTGCGGAACATGGTCCACTCGGACTCAATGTCCAGCACCTCCCTCGTGACATGTTCAAAGGTCTTCCGAAGACGGGAATTGAAACTTTGTCTGACAGGAGACTCTGCCAGACGTTCCCAGCAGACCCTCACAATGCGTTTGGGCCTGCCAGGTCTGTCCGGCATCCTCCCCCACCATCGCAGCCAACTCACCAACAGGTGGTGATCGGTAGAAAGCTCTGCCCCTCTCTTCACCCGAGTGTCCAAAACATGAGGCCGCAAATCCGATGACACAACTACAAAGTCGATCATGGAACTGTGGCCTAGGGTGTCTTGGTGCCAAGTGCACATATGGACACCCTTATGTTTGAACATGGTGTTTGTTATAGACAAACTGTGACGAGCACAAAAGTCCAATAACAAAACACCACTCGGGTTCAGATCTGGGCGGCCATTCTTCCCAATCACGCCTCTCCAGGTTTCACTGTCGTTGCCAACGTGAGCGTTGAAGTCTCCCAGTAGGACAAGGGAATCACCCGGGGGAGCACTTTCCAGTACTCCCTCGAGTGTTCCCAAAAAGGGTGGGTACTCTGAACTGTTGTTTTGTGCATAAGCACAAACAACAGTCAGGACCCGTCCCCTCACCCGAAGGCGGAGGGAGGCTACCCTTTCGTCCACCGGGTTGAACTCCAACGTACAGGCTTTGAGCCGGGGGGAAACAAGAATTGCCACCCCAGCCCGTCGCCTCTCACTGCCGGCAACACCAGAGTGGAAGAGGGTCCAATCCCTCTCGAGAGAAGTGGTTCCAGAGCCCTTGCTGTGCGTCGAAGTGAGTCCGACTATATCCTGCCGGAATTTCTCGACTTCGCGCACTAGCTCAGGCTCTTTCCTCCCCAGTGACGTGACGTTCCACGTCCCAAGAGCTAGCTTCTGTAGCCGAGGATCGGACCGCCAAGTGCCCTGCCTTCGGCTGACGCCCAGCTCACATTGCACCCGACCTCTATGGCCCCTGCTATGGGTGGTGAGCCCATTGGAGGGGTGACCCACGTTGCCTCTTCGGGCTGTGCCCGGCCGGGCCCCATGGGAACAGTCCCGGCCACCAGGCGCTCGCCATCGTGCCCCACCTCCGGGCCTGGCTCCAGAGGGGGGCCCCGGTGACCCGCGTCCGGGCGAGGGAAATCTGGGTCCATGATTTTTCTTCTTCATAAAGGTCTTCGAGCTGCTCTTTGTCTGATCCCTCACCTAGAACCTGTTTGCCTTGGGAGACCCTAACAGGGAGCTTTATGCCCCCGGGCAACATAGCTCCTAGGATCATTGGGACACGCAAACTCCTCTACCACGATAAGGTTGCAGCTCATATCAAATAAAGATGCATTAAATAGACAAATGCAACTTGAATTACATTATATTTTGTAACATACCAGTGTCATTTCTCTTAATATCTCATTGACAAAATTATTCAACCCCTTGAAGATCCTAACTCTTAAGAACAGAATTTGAATAAGGTCTTTTCAATCAGGTGTTGAAAACACCTGTATATGTGATTAGAACCATAACGAGCAACGATTAGACTGTTTGAAAAAGACTGTGACGCTCAGCTTCTTGTAGATGGTCAATGGTGTATTTGCAACATGGTGAAGTCCAAGAAGTGGTCAAAGAAGCCAAGAGAGGAGGTAATTTATCTTCATAAGAAAGGATATGGATATAAGAAAATAGCAAAGACATTACACATTCCAAGAGACACAGTTGGGAGCATAATTTGCAAGTTTAAAGCTAAAGGCACAGTGGAAACACTACCTGGGCGTGGTAGAAAGAGGATGCTGTGTGCGTACAGTGGTGAAAAACCCCGCAGGTAACAGCTGAGGAACTACAACAGGACATTGCAGAGAGGGGAACGCAGGTTTCGTCCCAGACAATAAGGCGCGCACTACGAGATGAAGGCCTCCATGCTAGAACTCCCAGGCGCACCCCACTTCTGACTACCAGGCACAAGGAAAATAGACACCAGTATGCCAAAAATCATCTGGACAAACCCCAAAGGTTTTGGGGAAACTGTTCTATGGAGTGATGAGACAAAACTGGAACTCTTTGGGCCTATGAATCAACGCTATGTCTGGAGGAGAAAAAATGAAGCTTACAAAGAGAAGAACACCTTGCCTACTGTTAAGTATGGTGGGGGGTCAATCATGGTCTGGGGCTGTTTCTCTGCCTCAGGTACCGGGAATCTCCAGCGCGTTCAAGGCATTATAAATTCTATTTCCTACCAGGATACATTAGCTGCAAATGTTATGAAGTCAGTGACGAAGCTGAGGCTTGGGAGACGTTGGACCTTCCATTAGGATAACGATCCCAGGCATACCTCCAAATCAACATCAGAGTGCTTGCTGAAGAAGGGCTGGAAGACTCTGGAGTGGCCTTCACAGTCGCCAGACCTAATTCCTATAGAAAACCTGTGGTGGGACTTGAAAAAGGCAGTTGCAGCACGCAAGCCCAAGAATATGAATGAACTGGAGGCCTTTGCCCAAGAGGAATGGGCTAAAATACCTGTAGATGGTTGCAAGAAGCTTGTGTCCGGTTATGTATCACGTTTGAAGGATGTCATTACTGCCAAAGGGTGATCTACCAAATACTAAAGATGCATGTAACTAGGGGGTTGAATCATTTTGTCAATGAGACATTAAGAAAAATGTCCTTTTTTGGTATTTTGTAAAATACGGTTACAATTTAAGTTGCATTTGTCTATTTGACACATCTTTATTTGATATGACTATAAATAAAATACGGAATAAATGTCCAACTTGCTAAAACACAAAAATTGTGTGGGGGTTGAATTATTTTGATCAGAACTGTATATTTTCTGAATGAATGAAAAACCCCCGCCTCCCCCAACCCCACCCACCTCAACTGACGCACAGAGGGTAGCGGGGGTGTATAATGTAGCCTGGAAGAGGTAGGGATGCATGGGATTATGGGTATTTGTTCTGTTGTGTTTATGTTGTGTTACAGTGCGGATGTTCTCCCGAAATGTGTCTGTCATTCTTGTTTGGTGTGGGTTCACAGTGTGACGCATATTAGTAAGAGTGTTAAAGTTGTTTATATCACAACCCTCAGTGTAACCTGTATGGCTGTTGAACAAGTATGCCTTGCTGTCACTTGTGCGTTGAGTTTAGTGGCCGGCCGGCACTCAGATAGCATAGTATTAAAGCGGACGCGACGACATGGTCAAGAGGACGTTTAAGGCATTGCCATCACGGCACGCCCTCAATATTGTTGTCCTTGTGAAAATCTGAGAATGTTATCCTGGGGAGATTTCTGAGAAAGGCACTGACCCATGATCTACAGAGATACAAAGTATTGCTATTGCAACATCCAGTAGACACATGTAGAAGAGCTGTTTCTTTCATTCCAAAAATATCAGGTTAATTTGTACACTTAGCAAACTCATCCCGCGGGCCGGGTAAAACCCCTGCCTTAGATAATGACGTAGCTAAAGTGTCCAATACAGTAGATACATACACTTTTATTTCATTCTGTGAGTAATGTTAGTTTATATTTGGTATCAAACAAAGCAAAGATTACCTTATCTATTTAGCTGGCTAATACTGTATGTAGATACTTATTTGGTTTGATTATTGTTACTGTGCTTTAGTTTCAAATAAAAAATAGCTAATGTTAGATAAATTGTATGGATCTTTTTTTTTTTTGTAGGACAGATAGGTAGATGTTAAACAAAACCAACAATAGGGTCTACACCGCCTTCCGCCTAATGCAGCTGAGATAGGCTCCAGCGACCCCAAAAGGGACAAGCGGTAGAAATGGATGGATGGATGGATGGAACAATGAATGCATTGGCTAATTAGTAGATATTGGCATTGGCTAATTAGTAAAGATTTATCTCTGTTTTGGGGGTTATGTTGTTTAGTACTTCCCAAAGACATCACTACCTTGCTGTGGCTAGTAAACTAGATATTGTGAATAATGAAGATAAAGCAGACAGATTAGTATAGTTTTCTCATCCTTTTGTGGGTTATGTTTTTGGTATCAAACGAAACAAAATATTATTAAGTTTGTTGGTTAGTTACTTTGTATCAAATACACGCTAGCTGTGGTTATTGTCATTCTAGAGCAGGGGTGCCCATTACGTCAACCGCGAGCTACCAGTCGACCGCGGGGGGTGTGTCAGTCGATCTCGAGCCAGGCTTTTAAAAAAAATAGACCTAAAAATTAGTGATCATCAATCTTCACCAAGACGTCACTTAAATGAAATTCACGGTACCGGAGGGTCTTGTGAGATGACGCTGGCTGCTGCAAGATTATTATTATTAAAATATGACCGAGAGGAAGGCGAGAAACACTTTTTATTTCAACAGACTCTCGCGCCGTACCTTCCGTCAAAACTCTAAAGGCCGACTGCACATTTCCTATCTTCACAATAAAAGCCCTGCTTCATGCTGCCTGCGCTAACTAAATACAGAGTCTCGGAAAACTGGCGTGCACAAGCGATCCCTCAGAAAGCTGGCGTGCACATCACTTGTGCACGCCAGCTTTCCGAGACTCTTATTTTGTTAGCGCAGGCAGCATGAAGCAGGGCTTTTATTGTGAAGATAGGAAATGTGCAGTCGGCCTTTAGAGTTTTGACGGAAGGGACGGCGCGAAAGTCTGTTGAAATAAAAAGTGTTTCTCGCCTTCCTCTCTGTCATTTTTTCATAATAATGAACTGGCAGCAGCCAGCGTCATCTCACAAGACCCTCGGGTGCCGTGAATGTCAATCAAGCAAGCTACGGAACGTGCCGCCAATGTTTTTCTTGTAAAGTGTATGGAAGCTGGATGAGTTAGATGCCAAAAAACAACCACTTTCATGTGGTATTGTACAGAAAGGACAACTTTTTTTCTCCTCCATTTGAAAATGTGGGCGTTATCATCATTACTGTCTGATTCCAATCAATGCAAGTCATCAGAATCAGGTAATACACCAACTTATATTCTTGTCTTCGTGAAAGAAAGACATCTATATGTGTTACACATGCTTGTATTATCATTAAACACATTTAACTTGTTTACAAAAATGGCTCTTTCATAAATAAATAAATATAAATGATATATATAAATGAGGTAGATCCCCTCGAGTTGGTCAATTGAAAAGTAGCTCGCCTGCAGAAAAAGTGTGGGCACCCCTGTTCTAGAGGATAGATAAGTAGGTAAAGGTTAAACAAAACCAAAACCGCAAAGGGTAGTTAGCTCGCTCATGTGTATCATTTAGGAGTACAATCTATGCTTTTATCTTTGTTCTGGAGGTTATGTCAGCTATGTTGTATTGGACCAAGCAAACACTACCTGAGCTAGTTAGCCAGTTGATATATGTAGATTATTTCATTGTTGGTAAATTATTATGAAATAAAAGCTAGCCAATGATAGATTGATGTTATATGTTCATCTTCAGTCTGAAGAATAAATAGGTTGTTAACGATACATTGTCTAGTGAGCTAGCTAATATGTATCTTGCAGTAGGAGTTACACAACGTATACTTTTATCATCGTTCCAGATGTAGTTTTTTTGTTTGTGTGTTATTTTAATATTAAACAGCAAAGACTACATTGGGTCGTTAGCTAACTACATGCTTTTAATGAAATGATCAATATTGAGAACAAAACTTACCTTTAGTTACTGTAGTTAAAGGCCTACTGAAATTTGATTTTCTTGTGTAAACGGGAATAGCAGGTCCATTCTATGTGTCATACTTGATCATTTCGCGATATTGCCATGTTTTTGCTGAAAGGATTTAGTAGAGAACATCCATGATAAAGTTCGCAACTGGAGAAAAGCCCTGCCTCAACCGGAAGTCGCAGACGATGACGTCACATGATGATGGCTCCTCACATCCTCACATTGTTTTTAATGGGAACCTCCAACAAAAAGAGCTATTCGGACCGAGAAAACGACAATTTCCCCAATAATTTGAGCGAGGATGAAAGATTCGTGTTTGAGGATATTGATAGCGACGATCTACAAAAAAAAAAAAAAACGCGATTGCATTGGGACGGATTCTGGGAAATCCCTTATCTTTCTATTGTGTTGCTAGTGTTTTAGTGAGTTTAACAGTACCTGATTGTCGGAGGGGTGTGTGTCTTGACGCCAGCGTCTCAGGTAAGTCGACAGCAGCTTTATGGACGGCACAAGCTCAGCTGATCTCCGGTAAGAAGATACTTTTTTTCCACAATTTTCTCACCGAAACCTGCTGGTTGACATTTGGGATCTATGTTCGCTTGACCGCTCTGTTCTATAGCAAAGTTTCACCTTCAGGAATTTTAAACAAGGAATCACCGTGTGTTTGTGTGGCTATAGGCTAAAGCTTCCCAACTCCATCTTGCTACTTTGACTTCTCCAATATTAATTGAACAAATTGCAAAAGATTCAGCAACACAGGTGTCCAAAATACTGTGTAATTATGCTGTTAAAGCAGACGACTTTTAGCTGTGTGTGTGTGCAGCGCTAATATTTCCTTACAGGCCGTGACGTCAAGCGTACACGTCATCATTCCGCGACGTTTTCAACAAGAAACTCCCGGGAAATTTAAAATTGCAATTTAGTAAACTAAAAAGGCCGTATTGGCATGTGTTGCAATGTTAATATTTCATCATTGATATATAAACTATCAGACTGCGTGGTGGGTAGTAGTGGGTTTCAGTAGGCTTTTAAGTAGCTATTAGGGATGTTTGCAACAACTCACAATTGAATTCCTTTCTGATTCTTACGGCAACAATTCGATTGTTTCGATTTTCGTCTCATTCAGTATATACATTATGATAAAACCTTTTCAAAATGGGCAACACGTTACAAAAGCTTCTTTTGGCTGCTGATGTATATATAGCCTAAAAAAACACTTTTTTTCTTGAAAAAAAACAAAACAGAATCGTAATGAATAAAAATTGCAGTTTGGATGTGAATTAATTTGTTTCTCGCACCCGTCGTAGCTATTGCATGGTTTGATAGCTGAGGGGTAAAATGTCATCTAACTGCAGAACAAATCTACACCCTGCACTTGAACTAACATGTTTATTTTTTCACTGTAGGAGAGTGTGTGTCCTGCACAAGTCCTCTGCTAGAGCAGCACTTAATGACATCCCTCTTGAGCACACACTGCCAGTTGTTGACCACGTGACCTTTGGCATCGCAAGAACCAGCTTCATCCTGTCCAAGCTGGACCTCGAAATTCATCAGTAAGTCAACAAGCCGCTGTTTGTCAGAGTCAAAGGAATGTCATAACCTGTTACACTGACACATTGGACAACACGGCGCTTTAAAGTACAATATAGTTGAGCACAAGCAAAACTTTGTGGAAGAAGTTTCTAAGGACATCTTTGATCGAGTTCATGTATAGTGCAGATGCTGATTTATTCATTTATTACTGCTTTTCAGAAATGGAATTCATTAGAATGGACGACCTACTTTTATATTTGAGTTGAGTCATTTCAAAGAATGGCATGAAATCATGTACTACAGTAGAATAAAAATGATTAATTTATTACTTATTTAGAGAAGCAGTTTGAGGAAGAAAATACATTTTCAACTTCTGAATCTCAGAAAAAATATATAATTGCTATTTAATCAGTAATTATGTTAATGGTGCTATTTTCTAGCTACAAAGATGTGTTAGTACAAACTAGGAATTGTATAGGAAGTAAACAAATGAAAAATAGGCTCAGTCACGTGTGGCTTATTAAATTTGGATTCATGCAAGTGCTGTTCTGCAGACGGGCTTCACGGTGGCAGAGGGGTTAGTGCGTCTGCCTCACAATACGAAGGTCCTGCAGTCCTGGGTTCAATCCCAGGCTCGGGATCTTTCTGTGTGGAGTTTGCATGTTCTCCCCGTGAATGCGTGGGTTCCCTCCGGGTACTCCGGCTTCCTCCCACTTCCAAAGACATGCACCTGGGGATAGGTTGATTGGCAACACTAAATGATCCCTAGTGTGTGAATGTGAGTGTGAATGTTGTCTGTCTATCTGTGTTGGCCCTGCGATGAGGTGGCGACTTGTCCAGGGTGTACCCCGCCTTCCGTCCGATTGTAGCTGAGATAAGCGCCAGCGCCCCCCGCGAGCCCAAAACGGAATAAGCGGTAGTAAATGGATGGATGGATGTTCTGCAGACAACCAGCAGGGAGCTTGGACCCAAATTCACTCCTGAAAATGCTGATCCAGAACGAGGTCATGCTGTCTTATAACATGCTGACATAATAGCTGTCGAATGAGTAGTGTGGTGACATTTTATTTCATCCTTATTAATACAGGATTTGGGTCATAGAGGAGGAGGAGCTCGCCTGTAGTTAGTTGTATGTCATAATCTCAGGTTACACTGTAAGCAAACAGCTGGCTCAGCTACTGTCATGACCTAAATGTTGTGTGACACATGAATGCCTTTGTCTTCATCGCATACTCATATCTCCGTGTAGGAAGTAATGGTGTTATTACTTAGAGTAATGAATATAACAAATGTAGTATAAGGAGATTTGGCCAAAATATTAGCTACACTTGTCGCCCAAAAAATAGGAACATTTTTGGCTGAAATGATAGAACAAAATATTGGGTGCAGCCGTGGCTGAAATATTCGCTACGTCAAAACTATTACCGAGTTTTTCGGACTATAAGTCGCAGTTTTTTTTCATAGTTTGGGTGGGGGTGCAACTTCTACTCAGAAGCGACTTATGTGTGAAATTATTAACACTTACCGTGAAATATCAAATAATATTATTTAGCTCATTCACATAAGAGACTAGACGTATAAGATTTCATGGGATTTAGCGATTAGGAGTGACAGATTGGTTGGTAAACGTATAGCATGTTCTATATGTTATAGTCATTTGAATGACTCTTACCATAATATGTTACGTTAACATACCAGACACCTTCTCAGTTGGTTATTTATGCGTCATATAACGTACACTTATTCAACCTGTTGTTCACTATTCTTTATTTATTTTAAATTGCCTTTCAAATGTCTATTCTTGGTGTTTGGTTTTATCAAATAAATTTCCCCCTCAAAATGCGACTTATACTCCAGTGTGACTTATATTTGTTTTTTTCCTTCTTTATTATGCCTTTTCGGCAGGTGCTACTTATACTTTGGAGCGACTTATACTCCGAAAAATACGGTAAGTACAATCGTGACCCAAGAAATTAGGAACACATTTGGCCAGAATAATAGGTGAACATGTAGCCTACCCTAATTATTAGGTGCACCCAAAATATTGGGCACACTTGCGGACAAACTAACAGGTACATGTTTTGTCAAAATTTTAGGAAGCTATTTGGCCAAAATATAAGATGCATCTAACGTATTTGATACGTCTGCTGCAAAAATATTGGGTGCACTTGTTGCTAAAATATTTGTAAATCCGAGGTCAAAGTATTACAAACATATTTTTCCTTAATGCTCTTGTATGAAATATTAAGTTCATAATTGGCCCAGGGGCGTCGCCAGACATATTTCACAGGGGCACGTGCCCCACTGTTGATCTGCAGTGCCCCAGTAAAAATTTCACCAATTTAAAAAAAACGCTTCAGAGTTTTAAGTCTACATAACATAGACAACAGCTCAATACTACTTAGTATGGTAATTGATTGCTACTGTATTCACTCCACGAAACAGTGAGCACATGGCTACTTAATATGGTAATTTATTCACGTGTGGATCGAGACTTCGGTTGAGAGAGAGAGTGAGAGAGAGAGAGAGAGAGAGAGGGGGATGCGTATCACTGCGTGAGGTAGGTGACGTTAGCCAACAACAATTTGTTAATTACATTATTTTGATTTTGATTTGCCCGATTGTAGCTGAGATAGGCGCCAGCGCCCCCCGTGACCCCAAAAGGGAATAAGCGGTAGAAAATGGATGGATGGATGGATGGATTTTGATTTGACTCAAACTGTAACTCCTAGATGGATATCAGAAAGTTATTCGCCCGCAGCAATGAAGAAGAAGCGAGGAATGAGAGATGTAAGTGAAGTCCTAGCTAGCTAGGCAACATCATTGTCTTAAGTTGATGCTAAGTTAGCTAACGTTATTCCTTGTATCAAGACAAACATTCATTTGCTGTACGAGCTGTCGGGGAATTTCCAATGAACATGAAACATAATGTTGGTTATTGTCAGCTGGTTCTGCATCAATGATGATTTGGAGTAAGCATGTGTGAGTTGAGTGCTTCTCAAATGCTTTATCTTCAGGAATAATTTTTTTTTCCATATCATCAAGTCGTGAGCCAAATTTTTAAATCATTCAAGTTTATTTCACAGAAAAATAGCACAGTAGACTTGTCTTGTTAATCGGTGTGACTTTGACTAAAATAATCTTGTTTTGTCACCAGACAAATGGCTACAGTTAAAGCATCTGGTTTTGTTTCCAGAAAAAATAGTAACATTTCTGTATTTGTTTTCAGAAAGATGGCTGAAAATATCGGGGTTTGTTGCCCCATTTAGATTTTTAAAAAATATATTTCCATGTCTCCTGAATCCTCCTCCAACTTGTTAGTCGGTTTGCCTTTTGCTGAAGTACTCACTAATAGTCACTAGAAAAATGGCTAAAAATATCTGGTTTTGTTGCCACAATTTGATTTTTTTCTCCCTAAACTTTTTTTTTTCATGCACACATCTGACTGCGACTCACTGAAAATGACACACAATCCACTTTTATGTCACGACCCAGCAGTTGGGAACCACTGGTCAACTGAATAACAGTTACTGTAATATTTCCATGTCTGTCCAGAGTGATTGACCACTTTGCAAAAATGTAAACAAGATGTTACAGTTTACTTCTCAGAAAATGATTCCCTGAACAGACACACAACCGTTGTTCATTTATTCTAGTACTGTGGCTTTATTGTTTTGTGTATATTTTATAGTTTTCTGTATCTGATATAGGATTAGCCACATTGCCATAAATGGAAATTAAATAATATAAAAGAACCCCGAGATGTAGGGGTGCTTTATTTTTTGTTTTACTTTTGTAGATGTTAAATTTGCAGATGATTACCGCAATATATATTGCAAAAAGATTCATTGCTCTTCCTTTTTGCTTTTACCAGTAGCAGTTTAGAAGTCTGGAGTACAAAAGTGCACAAGTAGGTCAAATGCATTAGTTAATTTCAGGTGGTTAATCAAAGATCCATACAACATAATCTGATATGATTTCATAGTTTAAAGCACTATTTACGTATTTTTTATGATAAATAAGTGCTAAAAATGTTTTTGCTTGCGCGCTTTGCACGCTCACATGAATTATTTGTGCCCCAGGTGTGCCCCAGTACAGTATTAGGTCTAGTGACGCCCCTGATTGGACCTAAATATTAAGTACCCCCAAAATTTTAGGAACATATTTGCCCCAATTTCTTATTTCGTATGAAATAAGTAGACATTCAGCTTTAATATTAGGGACATCCCCAATATTAGGGACATATTTTCCTAAACTATATGTTATAAATATTAGGCGCACATTTGGCCTACTTCCAAAAATATTGGGAACATATTTGTCCTGATTCGCTATCTTGTCTAAAATATTAAGTACACATTAGGCTTAAATATCTGGGACA
Source organism: Nerophis ophidion (assembly GCF_033978795.1). Lineage (NCBI taxonomy): Eukaryota > Metazoa > Chordata > Actinopteri > Syngnathiformes > Syngnathidae > Nerophis > Nerophis ophidion. The sequence continues at coordinate 30,467,822 of NC_084625.1, read as the reverse complement.
CTCATCACATTATAAACATATTTTCCTAAACTATATATATGGTATAAAATATTAGGTGCACATTTGGCCTACTTCCAAAATATTAGGAACGTATTTGTCCGAAATACTCCATCTAGTATAAAATATTAGGTAAACATTAGGCCTAATTATTAGGTGCACCCAAAATATTAGGAACATATTTGTCCTAACACATTGGTATGAATTAATAGTTGCACATTTTGCCTTATTAGGTGAACACTAAATATTTGAAACATAATTGTCCTAAACATACTATCTAGTATTAAAATATAAGGTACACATTTGGCCTAATTATTACGTACACCCGAAATATCTGTATCTAGTAGGGCTGCGAATCTTTGGGTGCCCCACGATTCAATTCTTGGGGTCGCGATTCGATAATATATCGATTCTCGATTCAAAAACGATATTTTTCCGATTCAAAACGATTCTGTATTCATTCAATACATAGGATTTCAGCGGGATCTACCCCAGTCTGCTGACATGCTAGCAGAGTAGTAGATTTTTTATAAAAAGCTTTTGTAACTATAAAGGACAATGTTTTATCAACTGATTGCAATAATGTAAATTTGTTTTAACTATTAAACGAACCAAAAATACGACTTATTTTATATTTGTGAAAACATTAGACATAGTGTGTTGTCAAGCTTATGAGATGCGATGCAAGTGTAAGCCACTGTGACACTATTGTTTTTTTTTTTTTTATATATATAAATGTCTAATGATAATGTCAGTGAGGGATATTTAATCACTGCTATGCTGAAATTATAACTAATATTGATACTGTTGTTGATAATATTAATTTTTGTCTCACTACTTTTGGTTTGTTCTGTGTCGTGTTTGTGTCTCCTATCAATTTCTCTGTTTATTGCAGTTCTGAGTGTTGCTGGTTTAGGAATTGGATTGCATTGTTATGGTATTGCTGTGTATTGTTTTGTTGGATTGATTAAAAAAAAATCAATTTAAAAAAAAAAGAGAATCGATTCTGAATCGCACAACGGATTCCTTTTGTATTCGAATCGATTTTTTCCCACACCCCTAGTATCTAGTATAAAATATTGGGTGCACGTTAGGCTTAATTATTCGGTACACCTAAAATATAAGGAAAAAACGTATCCTAAATACTTTCTCTGGTATGAACTATTAGTTATACATTTGGCCTAATTAGGTGCACCCAAAATTGTAGGTATACATAATAAATAAAGCCAACATGTCTGGTACACTTGTGGACAAAGTATTAGGTACACATATGTCAAAAATTTAAACCCCTAACATTATGAGTTAAACAGTATACTGAAGAAGTATTTATGTAAGCAGAAGTGTTTATTTCCTTTCATTCATACCCTGTAAACACCATGCATCCATACGGAGCAATAACAGGTGAGAGTCACCAGTTTGTTTTCAAGTAAACATTTGAGGGTTCCCAGAGTGACACCACCTTTCTGTCTTGGTGTTAATACTAAGATAACAAAAAGATGTTACTAGAGTTTAAAAATCATATTTGAGTAGGAAGTGAAAATGTCATTAAAAAAGCATTTTTATTTCTATTATAAAAAATATACAAGCAAAGTACATTCATTGGTTGGTCATCATATAGCAAAGTACAAAGCATGTCATTACAGTGTAATTGTAGATGCATAATCTCATGGAGACCTGGGTAATTAGCAGAAAACTCACATATTTTGAGGGTTAGCGAAAATATATATTTGTAATATAGAAAAACAACATGCCCGTACTCTAACAGCTTTTAACTGATAGCCTAAAATGTTGATGTGTTTTTGAATTGATACCAGTACCTGAGAGTAGTCAACAGTACGCATTTTCAGTATGTGTGATAATTGATGGAAGATTTTTTTTTTTTTTCATTTAACTCTCCGCTGTCCTGTCCAGTTATCTTCTGTGTCTCATTTGCAGCACTGTACTTATATATGTATTTTTATATTATAGTTTGTATGCAGGTGCAATTCTAAGACGTTAGATGGCAGTAGTGTATAGACTACTGTGTGTTACCTTAGCCAGGAAGTAGTCTTTGCAATTAAGTTGAATGTGCCAGTATTTTCTTTTGTTGCATCTTAAAAAATATCTATATTGTAAGTATTGTACTTATTACTCAGCAGCAGTTGGATTGTAACGTACATCTTATTACCAAATTTGGAGGTGTTGAAATTGCCATGTAAAATCACTAAGGGTAATTGGTAGCATCCCTAAGGCAAATCCAATGTAAATTAGCATCGAGCAAGCACATTTTGAAAAGTTGTACTTTTGAGTGCCTTCTGCTTGATTTGTTGGCATGGACAATTGTATTACCTTGAAACAATCCGGCTGAGTCCGCTCTGAGTGCTGCTTAAGTGCCTGTTTCCTGGCCAAATGCTTAAACTGGTGTGAGTCTGAAACCGGATGTGACGTCACGTGCAACATAGGTATCAAAAAATGGCACCTCTTGATTTTACATGGATCGGTACTGACTTTGGTTAGAATCCATAAAAGTACGGAATTTGACAGCCTGTCAACTATTCTGAAAACATAGTTTGCAAGATTCATATTATTTGGGGAAATACATTGCTTGAAAATAGTGAATTTTACGCAGGATTTCTACGTTTGTTGTTTGGATAAGTAAAATATGTTTTTGTTGTGTTTGAGTCACTCTGTATTAGTGAAAAACTAACTTCAAAGGTTGGAAAAACTAGAAAATGTGAAGAAAACAAAGTTCTGGTATAGTGGACTGCAATAAATATGATTGAGTTTGCTTCAAGTATCAAGATGTAGTCCATCCTGAAATTAATTTAAGATTCTAAAAGCAGCATTGTCTTGTGTTTTAGAACACTGCTGGGAATTGTAAACTCACCCTGAGTCAAACATATTTGCTTTTGTTTTTTGGTGTCGTGTGCATTGATACTACTTCCTCTTCCCGACAGTGAGGTGCGTCTTGCCTATGGCCTCGAGTCTCCTCCTTTCAGTGTCCTCCGCTTTTCTTCTCTCCTCTTTGAGCTCCTTGTATCGCCACTTGGGGATCTGCAGCAAGTGCCTACCTCCTCCATCTTTGGCACTGCTCTTCCTGCGCACCTTTTCTGGCTCATAAGTGGGCGTGGGGGCTTTGGACACCCTCACTTTGGGAATGGTCCACCCCGGCCTGACGCTGCTTCTCCTGAGCACCATGTGCAAGGGAAGCAGGCTGGGTCTTCGTAGCCCGGCTCCGTTAAAAGACATAATTTCCAAGCTGGAGCTCCTTGCTCGAGGCACTGCGTTCTGCGGCTGGAGGCTGGCCCGCCGGTCATGTGAGGGCTTGGGCACCAGTGTAACCCTGGAGTTCTGGAAAAGCTGGAGGTGGGTATCCACCCTGTCTGGGTTGATGGCGCTGAGCTCTTTGGCTCGCTGGTGGCGGATGATCTCGGGAACCGCGTAGCGTCGTTTGCCCACACTCGGAGGGCTGTTTGGACACACTGTATGACAGGTGACGGCGATGAAAGGGCTCCTGATGGCTGTCGTCACACACACTAGGTGGTCAATGACGCCGGAGTCCTCGGGGTTGGTAACATTGGCGATGTTGAAGACATCGCGCACTGTGTCCGAGAAACGCTTAAGACAACCATGGGGCTCCCGGGCTTTGGACACCAGGGATGCCAGCGAGGGCCATTCTAGACTGGCAAAGCAAAATGGCTGTTAGTTCCCTTTATTAACTAAACAATCACTCATATTATTATTTAAAATACAATTAGGGTAGAAAACTTTTTACCTGTATGCATCGTTAATTTGGCGCGGGCAGGGTCGTTCCTGAAGTCGGGCCATAACCCAAGCTGTTTCATAGCGGCCAGTGAACAATGCCCATTCCCTGGCGGTCATTTGGCGGCCACAGTCCAGTGCATTCAGGGTGGCTCCTGCAAGCAACAAAATTTGAAAAGGTATTACATCAGATCTGTGAATGCTATTGTTTGGATTGCGCCACTTGAAGGGTTTCTCATTTTTTCCCATTGGGTTGAGTTTTTTCTTGTGGCTTGTGCAGCCCTTTGAGACACTTGAGATTAAGGGCTATATAAATAAACTTTGATTGATAGGCTCCAGCACCCTCCGCAACCTGAAAAAGGGACAAGCGGTAGGAAATGGATGGATGGATGGATAGATGGATGACGTTGAAGGGTGAAGTCTTCCCGGGTTTTTTTTCCGAATGGCTTTTCTGAATAAGGCAAAGAGACTAGAATTGAAGATGAACAATTTGTTCTACAAATTAAGTACAAACATTAGCAATACCAGCACTGTGTTCTAAAAAGTCAGGCGCGCTCTCTCTAGATCACAGGTGTTAATCTCAAGGCTCGGGGACCAGATCTGGCCCGCCACACGGTTTTATGTGGCCCACAAAAGCCTGGAAATAATGTGCATGAATAAAGCACCTCATCTTTTTTACTAAACTCAATACTTTTTTGAATTGTCATAGAACAATGACATGTATTGCATACAAATGCATGTCTTCCAATTGTCTGACCATGGAAAACATGCAGCTCCATTTTGTTGGCCCGTAACATTTTGTTTGATTAAAAAATTAACAGTCAAGATTGTGATGCAGCGCCAATTTGAGTTTTTTTTATCAAAAATAAATTAAAATAAAAGGATATCAACATACATTATATATATATAGTATTTCTTTTAAAGACAACCTAGGACCAGGTTTGTGTGATGTGTTATATCTCATCCATCCATCCATCCATTTTCTACCGCTTATTCCCTTTCGGGGTCACGGGGGGCGCTGGCGCCTATCCCAGCTACAATCGGGCGGAAGGCAGGGTACACCCTGGACAAGTCGCCACCTCATCGCAGGGCCAACACAGATAGACAGACAACATTCACACTCACATTCACACATTAGGGCCAATTTAATGTTGCCAATCAACCTATCCCCAGGTGCATGTCTTTGGAAGTGGGAGGAAGCCATACGTGTGTTATTAATTATAAAATGTACATTTCATCTTGTTCTCATTCTCACTTCTTTTTTTTACATTTTTACTGTTGTTTTTTTTTTACACATTGTCACCTATTAGACAAATATGACACTAAATGTTGCCTTTAAGTATACCGTATATCCTTGAATAGCCGCCGGGCATGTAATATGCGCCTGCCTTGAATTACTACCCGGTCAAACTCGCTCCCCAAATTTATAAGCGCATGCTTACTTTTACCGCCGGGTCAAATTCGTGACGTCACGAGTGACGCTTCCTCTGTCGTCATTTCCAAAATGGCGGAGGAGGTATTTTTTTTGCTTTTACTATGTGTAAACCAGGGGTCTTGTTCTACAGCCATACAGATCACACTGATGGTTGTGATATAAAACAACTTTAACACTCTTACTAATATGCGCCACACTCTGTGAACCCACACCAAACAAGAATGACAAACACATTTCTGGAGAACATCGGCTCTGTAACACATTATAAACGCAACATAACACTTAACCAGAATGCAATGCATCTATGACTCTTACCGGCTATATTATACACCCCACTAGCACCAAACCCCAAACCCCAAACTCTGTGGGTTCACAGAGTGTGGCGCATATTAGTAAGAGTGTTAAAGGTGTTTATATCACAACCATCAGTGTAAAAGGTGTGGCTGTTGACCATTGCAATCTCGAATGAGAAGCAGCAAAAAGCATGCGTCCGGCCGACACATAGATAGCATGGTGTAAAGGTGGGCGCGATGACATGTTGTAGAGCAGTGGTCCTCAACCACCGGACTGCGGCCGCAGAAGAGTTTTTTATGATTTTTAAAAAATTTTTTTATCACACTCAATTTTTTACTGCATGCCATTGGTAAGCGCAGGGGTGAGAAGAGGTTTTAAAATTATTAGCGCCTGCTTACTCTTACCGCATGCCTTGGATAAGCGCAGGAGTGAGAAGAGGTTTTAAATTAATTAGCGCCCCGGTGGCTATTCAAGGAAATACGGTATGTGATGTGTTTTATACACTTTTTTTTTACAAAATCAAAAAAAATCAAAATGTGACTTTTTAGTATGCAGCCCATTGTTTGAAAATGTGTGAGACCGCTATATTATTAACATATACTGTATTCCAATTAATTTTTGTTAGAATTAAATGTTTGTCCCCCTGACTTATGATTTCAAAAGCAAGTATATGATACATCAATGTGTACTTAAAAAACTGAAATACTCAAATCCATAGCGAATTGTGTGATAACATAAAGAGGGGATTATACATTACAATTCATATATATATGCACTATTACTTACATATTGCAGCCATAACTGCAATGTGGCCCACTGTGTCCATTAATCTTGATGCGAAAAAAATACGACAAAATCCCAACATTTCGAACAAATTCCACTGTAATCACAGACAAGAGGGAGAATAACATTTTTAAGACATTACCTGCCATCATGAGCGAGCGCACACACTCCACACGACCCTGCATGGCAGCTTTCATCAAAGCCGTGAAGCCGTGACAGTTTCTCCTCTCGATGTCCAAGCCTGAGTAGTAGTTAAGCAGGTAGTTGGTGATTGTCACGTGACCTGAAGACAAGACATACTTCTGATGTGTGTGACAGTCACACCATACATTGGCACATCAAAAGTTTGAAGTTTAGCATAGACTACCTGCCTGTGCTGCGGTGATGAGGGCAGTGTTGCCTTCACTGTCCTGCCAATTAGGGTCCAGATACGGACACTGAGACAGCGCTATGACAACATCGACGTAACCTTGGTAACAAGCAACCAGCAGTCCTGTCTGAGAGGGAGGAAGGGTTAAGAATTAAGTTATAAGAAATGAGACAAGTGTGCACAGAAGTGCTGAGATGTTACACATTGAAAGTAGAAAAACACTACACTTGATATATAATTCGACGCGTTTTCCTTTTACACGTCGACGTTTTAAAAAATAAGCTTAGTTGCCTGAAAAGGTGTTGTTTGTGTGCAAATGCCGATCTGTGAGTGGGAGCTTGTGTTTGCCAAAATGACGAGTCAGTAAAACTGGAGTAAAGGTTGGGTACCTTTCCAGGAGTTTCATATGCCAAAACTAACAGAGAGTTAATGGACGGAGGAGAATTTAAGGTCTGGCTTGACATTTCTGTGGGTCCACTCGCACACTAAATGTCTAATTAAAAAAAAACTAAAATGTGTTCTGTAGTTCCTAGGATAATCAAGAAATAAATTAATTAAAAAGTACTAGACAATTAATTATATTTATGAAAAAAACATGGAATGTATTTTTTTATTTGATAAATCTTTAATTTATTGTATGTTTTACTACACAATACATACAATCTATAAATATACAATCATTTTAGAATAGTTGCTGGTAATGTATTCTATACATTTCAATGCATGTTTTATAATACTTGTATTTATATAACTAATACTTGTATTTGTTTCCGTGACTATAATTTCAGTATGTATTTACAGTAATAGAATCATTTTAAAGAACAGCAATTGATTTATATAAATGTATCATTTTTAATTTTAATACAATACATTGTTTTTTTATAGAATACTAATATAATATTTAATCAAAATTAATACTTTTGAAACTAATATTTAATCAAAATTAATACTTTTGAAACTATAATTGCATTATATAATGTAAATATAATTTATATATATATATATATATATATATATATATATATATATATATATATATATATATATATATATATATATATATATATATATATATATATATATATATATATATATATATTAATTATATACCGTATAATACGAAGTAAACGTCCTGTGGCAAATAACCGCCCATGTCCTAATAGCCGCCCGGGGTCTGAGCCCATTTTGTGAATTAAACGCCTCTTCCTAATAATAACCCATGTATAGCGGTACACCACAACGGATAGACGGGAATACTTTAAGGGGGAAGAAGAACAGAAAGTTTGACTTAAAGTTCAAGCTAGCAGTTGAATTCTGGTTTGGCAGCGCCTAGGCAGTTTAACGTTGACCCAAAACGTGTACGCGATTGGAAACAAAAAAAAGGGAGAACTACTATTTCAGTCTGCAATCGATGGAAAACGGGCTCGCTAATCTGGCAGAGGTGGGAAGAAAGTGAGCGACGAGCTTGATGCTAATTTGTGTCAGTGGATACATCACGTTCGTAGACTGAACTACCGTGTGTCTTGCAAAATGATCCGCCTTAAGGCCAAGGAGTTGTATGCCACCGCGAGTGACACGAGAGACACCGGGGTGGTATTTGGTGCAACGAGTGGATGGCTTAATTGATTCCTGCGTTGGAACAACTTTACTCTCAGGAGGAGAACTGTTGCACAGAAGGACGCTCCCGTCGAGAAGATTGTCAACTTCCTCGTTTTCTCTAATAAACAGATAGAGGCCAAGAAAATCCAGCCCATGAATATCATCGCCATGGATGAAACAGCCGTCTGGTTTGACATGGCTGGTTTTAGTACGGTCAATGAGAGGGGCGCCCGCTCCATCTGCTTCAAAACCACCGGCCACGAGAAGGCACGCGTCACGGTGGCTCTTGCAGCCAAAGCAGACAGGACAAAGCTGAAGCCTCACATTGTGTTTAAAGGTGCTGCCCGTGATGTAAAGGCTATGCAGAGTATCCCCGGGGTGATCATAGCTTCATCTAAGAATGGTTGGTTTAATGATGACCTGACGAAGGATTGGCTCCAGAGGGCAGTGTGGAAATGTCACTTCGGACCGAGGCTACTTGCTTCGGACTTGTACCGATGCCATATCAGCGAGGCCACGAAGGCAGAGCTCAAAAGGGGCTACGCCCTTACAATTGCTGTTATATCTGGAGGTTGCACAAGTACCTGCAGAACGCCGATGTTGTGTGGAATGGCCCTTTCAAAGCGCAGCTCTGTGACTACTATGATAACTGGATGGCTGGTGATAAAGACAAGACATACAACAAGTCAGGGAACCTGACAGCCCCTTCCCGCCGCCTCCTGGTCGACTGGGTCCTGGGAGCCTGGGATGCTCTGGATCGGGACACTCTAATCAACTTATTCAAGGTAGGCTGGCTGGCTGTGTGTATGTGTGTGTGCGTGTGTTGCAAACAGTAGCCATAGCTGATTGTTGCTTTCTGGTATCCTACAAGGTGTGTGGGCTGACGGTGGCAGCTGATGGGAGTGAGGACCAGCTCATTTACTGCCTCAAGGAGGGACAGCCATGTCAGGCAGGCAGAGAGATGCTGTTGAGGGCTAGACAGCAGCAGGAAGAGGAGGAGAGTGTGGAGGAACAGCAGTTCCTCAATGAACTTGTGATTGAAGAAGAGGATGATGATGAGGAGGGGGAGGAAGAGGAGGAGGAGGAAGGGGAGGAGGAGGATGATGATGAGTGGGTTTGAGTCGCATTTGGGGTTGCGTTTGCTGCAGTATTATTGTTTTGATGGTTTTATAGAGTACTTGATGCCATAATTTTATTTTTCCCGGTAGGCTGCTTTATTTAAAAACTTTATTTATTTTCAGTATTGGTATTCTATTTGACAATTGTTGCACTACTGCCATGTTGAGGCCTTGTTGATCTTTTGTCTTTTGATAGTCTTGTTTTTTGTTTGTATGTTTACAATAGCTTTTACATTTAAAGTTTTTTATACGAAAAAAAAAAATACTGGACAGTAACCAAATAATGGCCTGGTGCAGGCTGGTGCAAAAATAAATAAAAGCCTTGTGCAAATAACTGCCTGCTTCTTTTAAACGCCCGTCTCCAAAAATTATTTTGTGAAATAATTGCCCGGGCTACTGTTTGGTAATATATATATATATATATATATATATATATATATATAGATATATATATATATATATCTATATATATATATATATAGATATATATATATATATATGTATATACAGTATTATATATATATATACATACAGTATAGGCCAAACGTTTGGACACACTTTGTCATTCAATGTGTTTTCCTTATTTTCATGACTATTTACATTGTAGATTGTCACTGCAGGCATCAAAACTATGAATAAACACGTGTGGATTTATGTACTTAACAAAAAAAGATGAAATAGCTGAAAGCTTGTTTTATATTCTATAGTTTTTTATTTCTTCAAAATAGCAACCCTGTTGTTCTGATTACTTTTTCGCACACTCTTGTCATTCATGAATTCATGAGCTTCAAAGAGGTAGTCACCTGAAATGGTTTTCACCTGACAGGTGTGTATTATCAGGGGTGATTAGTGGAATTTATTGCTATATCAATAGTGTTGGGACCGTCAATTGTGTTGTGAATGAGAATGTGTGTCCAAACTTTTGGCCTGTACTGTGTGTGTGTGTGTGTGTGTTTGTGTGTGTGTGTGTGTGTGTGTACAAACCCCGTTTCCAAATGAGTTGGGAAATTGTGTTAGATGTAAATATAAACGTAATACTATTATTTGCAAATCATTTTCAACTCATATTACGTTGAATATGCTACAAAGACAACATATTTGATGTTCAAACTGATAAACATTTTTTTTGTGCAAATAATCATTAACTTTAGAATTTGATGCCAGCAACACGTGACAAAGAAATTGGGAAAGGTGGCAATAAATACTGATAAAGTTGAGAAATGTTCATCAAACACTTATTTGGAACATCCCACAGGTGTGCAGGCTAATTGGGAACAGGTGGGTGCCATGATTGGGTATAAAAGCAGCTTCCATGAAATGCTAAGTAATTCACAAACAAGGATGGGGCGAGGGTCACCAATTTGTAAGCAAATTGTCGAACAGTTTTAGAACAACATTTCTCAACGAGCTATTGCAAGGAATTTAGGGATTTTACCATCTACGGTTTGTAAAATCATCAAAAGGTTCAGAGAATCTGGAGAAATCACTGCAGGTAAGCGATGATATTACGGATCTTTGATCCCTCAGGTGGTACTTTATCAAAAACCGACATCAGTGTGTAAAGGATATCACCACATGCGCTCAGGAACACTTCATAAAACCACAGTCAGTAACAACGGTTGGTTGCTACATCTGTAAGTCCAAGTTAAAACTCTGCTATGCAAAGCAACACCCATTTATCAACAACACCAAGGAACACCGCTGGTTTCGCTGGGCCCGAGCTCATCTAAGATGGACTGATGCAAAGTGGAAAAGTGTTCTGTGTTCTGACGAGTCCACATTTAATTAATTTACACATCTGTGAAGGCACCATTAATGCTGAATACAGGTTTTGGAGCAACATATATTGTCATCCAAGCAACGTTATCATGGACACCCCTGCTTATTTCACAAAGACAATGACAAGCCACGTGTTATAACAGCGTAGTTTCATAGTAAAAGAGTGCGGGTACTTTCCTGGCCCGCCTGCACTCCAGACTTGTCTCCCATCAAAATGTGTGGCGCATTATGAAGCGTAAAATACGACAGCGGAGACCCCGGACTGTTGAACGACTGAAGCTCTACATAAAACAAGAATGAGAAAGAAATCCAGTTTCAAAGCTTCAACAATTAGTTTCCTCAGTTCCCAAACGTTTATTGAGTGTTGTTAAAAGAAAAGGTGATGTAACATAGTGGTGAACATGCCCTTTCCCAACTACTTTGGCACATGTTGCAGCCATGAAATTGTAAGTTAATTATTATTTGCAAAACATTTTTTTTTTGGAGTTTGAACACCAAATATTTTGTCTTTGTAGTGCATTTAATTGAACAGGGGTTGAAAAGGAATGGCAAATCATTGTATTCCGTTTATATTTACATCTAACACAATTTCCCAACTCATATGGAAACAGGGTTTGTATATATGTATGTATATGTATGTGTATATATATATATGTATATGTATGTGTATATATATATATATATATATATATATATATATATATATATATATATATATATATATATATATATATATATATATATATATATATATATATATTTATATATGTATGTATTCTTCTTCCTCCAAACACGACGAGTTGAGTTTATACCAAAATGGATACATGGATGATACAGCAGAGGATTGGGAGAATGTCATGTGGTCAGATGAAACCAAAATAGAACTTTTTGGTATAAACTCAACTCGTCGTGTTTGGAGGAAGAAGAATACTGAGTTGCATCCCAAGAACACCATACCTACTGTGAAGCATGGGGGTGGAAACATCATGCTTTGGGGCGTTTTTTCTGCTAAGGGGACAGGCCAATTGATCCGTGTTAAGGAAAGAATGAATGGGGCCATGTATCGTGAGATTTTGAGCCAAAACCTCCTTCCATCAGTGAGAGCTTTGAATGGTTGACCAAATACTTATTTTCCACCATAATTTAAAAATAAATTCTTTGAAATTCCTACAATGTGAATTCCTGGATTTTATTTTCACATTCTGTCTCTCACAGTTGAAGTGTACCTATGATGAAAATTACAGACCTCTGTCATCATTTTAAGTGGGAGAACTTGCACAATCGGTGGCTGACTAAATACTTTGCCCCACTGTATGTGTATATATATATATATATATATATATATATGTGTGTGTGTATACTGTATATGTGTGTATATACTGTATATATGTATGTATATATAGTATACTTTTCTCTGTAAAGCAAGTTTGTATTTGTTTTTTTCATAAAATGTACAAACAATTTTTACTGAAGACGCCGCACCGATCCGCCTGTCGATCTCACGATCCACTCTTCCCCCACTCGTGAAAAAGACTCCTAGGTACTTGAACTCCTCCACTTGGGGCAGGGTCTCCTCCCCAACCCGGAGATGGCACTCCACCCTTTTCCGGGCGAGAACCATGGACTCGGACTTGGAGGTGCTGATTCTCATTCCGGTCGCTTCACACTCGGCTGCGAACCGATCCAGTCAGTTCAGTAATGCGGACGTTGTATCGATCCGTTGTGGTGAAGAAGGAGCTGAGCCGGAAGGCAAAACTCTCAATTTACCGGTCGATCTACGTTCCCATCCTCACCTATGGTCATGAGCTTTGGGTCATGACCGAAAGGATAAGATCACGGGTACAAGCGGCCGAAATGAGTTTCCTCCGCCGGGTGGCGGGGCTCTCCCTTAGAGATAGGGTGAGAAGCTCTGCCATCCGGGAGGAGCTCAACGTAAAGCCTCTGCTCCTCCACATCGAGAGGAGCCAGATGAAGTGGTTCGGGCATCTGGTCAGGATGCCACCCGAACGCCTCCCTAGGGAGGTGTTTAGGGCACGTCCAGCTGGTAGGAGGCCACGGGGAAGACCCAGGACACGTTGGGAAGACTATGTCTCCCGGCTGGCCTGGGAACGCCTCGGGATCCCCCGGGAAGAGCTAGACGAAGTGGCTGGAGATAGGGAAGTCTGGGCTTCCCTGCTTAGGCTGCTGCCCCCGCGACCCGACCTCGGATAAGCGGAAGATGATGGATGGATGGATGGTACAAAGAATTTTTCTTTTAAGTAGCTTATTAGTGAATTACAGTTTAAGAAATGTATATTTAAAATATAGAATGTTATTTACCAATAGGACAAAATTTCCCCCTCATTTGGAAACTAAGCAAAAATGAACATCCCGTAAAAGATCAAAATAAATGTTTCCAAATTTACTTTTTATACTTATAAAGTATAAGTAATTTAGTGTATTTTAACGTTTACAACAACAAAAAGACACTATCTGCGCTGTTGTTGGAAAAAGCATCAACATTTTTGGCCTGCCATCAACTTCTGTGATTAAATATTTTAGATTGACATGTTGTTAACTCCATGTACTTTGCCCTTTGGCACTGCAACTTTATTTTTACATCTTTTTAGCAGCTACACTGTGTTACTGTGTTCAAACTTCGGCATGGACTTAATCAAAAGTTGTGTAATGACCAAGAGTCATATTTTTATACATTTATGGAGAAGGTTTATGACTGTGTTTGGGCCAACTATCCTCATTTTGGACATGCCCACACAAACACAAACTGAGCGTGTGTGTGTAAGGCAGAAAGACTCCCGTGACTTGTGCCTGCTGAAATAGGAGAAGTATATTTACTCTGCAATCTTAGTTTACATTTGCCAACATTTTGGGAGCAAAGTGCATGACGCTCCGTACAAGACGAGCATTAATATAGCTCGTAATGCAGCTACTGCCATTTTGTGGAGTTAATAAAAACGTTCTAAATAGGAACCCTCTGCGACTATTTGTAGACCACACAACTGGCGGCCATAGGATACGAAATGGTTAACTGAATAGAGATGTCTGCAGTGACATTGCATCATTCTTCTTTTTTTGGCATTTATGCACCATTGTAGTTGTTTAGTACTATTATTCTCTCTCTTGACCAGTGGTTCTGAAACATTTTTCATTTAATACTACCATAATGACCAACATTAAAATACAGTAGCGTAGAATGCCTAGGTATTTATTAAAAACAATGCAGAGGTTTTATTTAAAAAGTATATTCAATATTGTTGGCCACCGTAACATTACACACAGTTTGAATAGTAATACTGTGCTCGAATATAGGACAATAAAACACAAATCATTGAAATTATTTTTTGGCGTACTACTAATAGGACCCCACATACCCGAGTTTGAGAATCACTGTTCTAGACTCGTATTAATCTGCTTATTGGACTACTGTTACGAAGTACTTCTTTTGTTTTGCTGCTTTACATTCAAGATAGCTTAGCAGATAGCATGGTTCCTTGTCTCCTGTGCTTGCTCTGTGCTATGCTGATATCTTCCTCGCCCTTCAGCAATATAACTCCTTGTTTGTTTGCCGTGATGAAGGTGTGTATTGGTAACATAGAAGCGGCTGCGTGCTGTGTATTGATATACTGTACTTTTGCTGCGCTAGCGAGACATTTACGTCAGGATGCTACATTACATTGACGACACATTTGTTACAGCTTGTCGCTCTCAGTTTTGCGGGACACGGCGAGGATGTGTCAGCAGGCATTATCGTGAATTGAAAAATTAAAATCTCTATCCTAAAATAAATGTGTATAATTTCTATTGTTTATTAGGTGTAATACGAATAGATGAATCTATCACCATACATACATACATACATACATACATACATACATACATACATACATACATACATAGATACATACACACATACATACATACATATGTATGTAAGTTTCTTTGTAGAGCAACAACAAAATACTCCTTGCCAAAATTATCAATGATAAGTCATTTGCCGCTTTGTATTTGTTTGTATGTAAATTAATTAGGGATGTTCCAAAGAGGGTTTAAGCCTATGCTGTCAATTCTGATATCGATCATAGGGGAGTTACATTGGCCGATACCAATACCGATCAAATGTATTCAATGTATTCATGTTTCAGTGTATTTATTGTGAGTGTTAATGACAGTCTGAACAATATCTACACGATATTTAAACTACTTCCTTATTTATTTTTGGATGGATGTTTGATCACAACAAAGTCATTAGTAGATAATAACTGAACAAACACAGAAACTACTATTTACTTTACTCATTTGACTCATTTTTCTTTGCCTTTACATTTGGGGTGCCGAATGTAAAGGCTTAGTCACTCTTTTGTTGCAGATATATTTCTTACATTTAGCCCACTTTTGTCACATTTAACACACTTTTCTCACATTTACTGGTAGTTAATTTTTATCAAATTTAAGTTCAAATTAAATGTTGAATCTAAATATTAAATATAAATCTTAAATTTAAATCCATCCATTTTCTGGAGCCTATCTCTGCTGCATTCGGGTGGAAGACAGGATACACCCTGGACAAGTCGCCACCTCATCACAGGGCCAACACAGATTGACAGACAACATTCACACTCACATTCACACACTAGGGACCATTTAGTGTTGCCAATCAACCTATCCCCAGGTGCATGTCTTTGGAGGTGGGAGGAAGCCGGAGTACTTGGAGGGAACCGGCGCACTCACGTGGAGGACATGCAAACTCCACACAGAAAGATCCCAAGCCCGGGATTGAACTCAGGACCTTCGTATTGTGAGGCACATGCACTAACCCCTGTCCTACCGTGCTGCCCATCTTAAATATAAAGGTAGTATCTAAACCTAAATGTTAAATCTAAATCCAAATGTTGTATATAAATCTAAATGTTAAATGTAAATCAGAGTGGTACATTTCAATCTCAATTTTAAACCTAAACCTAAATCGAAACGTTACACCTAAACATAAATGTTATGTCAATATAATTGTTAAATCTAAATTTTAAATCTAAATCTAAAAGTTGAATCTAAATCTTAAATTTAAAACTAAATGTTCAATCTAAATCTTTCAACTAGTTGTGAGGTCTAAATTGTTAAATCTGAACCTAAATTTTGAATCCGAATCTAAATGTGAGCGCTAAATCTTTCGCCAAGTAAAAATAATATTTATAGAATGTCAATATTCCACCCATTCGAGGCCTCTCAGTGCATGGCACGCCTACATCTTTCTTACTGTAGAAGAAGGAAACATGACAGATGCTTAACGACAAATTAATGCCAATAAATGTGCATATTGTCAAAAATGTTTGCTTCAAAGGTGTGAGTGTGCATGGTGTTTTGCATAAAGTCCATCCATCCATTTTCTACTGCTTATTCCCTTTGGGGTTGCATGGGGCGCTGGTGCCTATCTCAGCTACAATCAGGCGGAAGGCGGTGTACACCCTGGACAAGTTGCCACCTCATCACAGGGCCAAGACTGATAGACAGACAACATTAAGGACCATTTAGTGTTGCCAATCAACCTATCCCCAGGTGCATGTCTTTGGAAGTTGGAGGAAGCCGGAGTACCCGGAGGGAACCTACACATTCACGGGGAGGACATGCAAACTCCACATAGAAAGATCCCGAGCCCAGGATTGAACCCTGACTACTCAGGACCTTCGTATTGTGAGGCAGACGCACTAACCCCTCTCCCACCGTGAAGTCCTTGCATAAAGTCAAGATGCTCAAACACCTGATTGCTTCACTTCTAGATTTGACAATGAATGGATGCCAGTTGAAACGCTCGCTTTGGATCTGTTATTATGGATGTCTTGTGAGCCAAATGGGTAAAATGTGATCATAGTGAGGGAAACCTATCCAGCGAAAATAATGAAAGACATACAAATAGAAATACAGTTTAGGTGTATTCATGCTTCCGTATTAGAAGCAATTCCATTCATTGTCAAACGCGGAAGTGAAGAGATCTGCTGTTTGAGCTCTCTTTATGCAACACACCATGTGCATTCACACGTTTAGAGATTACATTTTTAAAAATCCATCCATTTCCTACCACTTGTCCATCTCAGGGTCGCAGGGTGGCTTGAACCTATCCCAGCTGCATTCGGGTGATAGAGAGACAACATTTACATTCACATTCACACACGAGGGCCAATTTAGTGTTGCCAATCAGGTGCATGTCTTTGGAGGTGGGAGGAAGTATGCAACTTTATTGGCATTATTTTTGCATTAAGCATCTGTCATGGCTCCTTCTTCTGCAGTGAGAAATATGTAGGAGTGTCGTGCACTGAGAGACAAAGACGTGTGCACAGCTTGGCTGCTGAAAGGCTTCCGATTAGTGGAATATTGACATTTTATAAATAATACCCATTTTTATACTGACATTTAGCGGTCACATTTAGATTTAAGAAATGGATTTAAGACTTAAATTGAATCTATTTATTTTAGATTTAGATTAAACGTTTATATTTACATTAAACTTTTATGTTTAGTTTCAAAATTTAGATGTATTGGATTCAACTTTTAGCGCTCACAGTTAGATTTAAAATTTGGATTCAACATTTAGCGGTGACATTTAGATTTAAAATATCGATTTAAGATTTAAGCTATATATTTAGATTAAACATTTATATTTAGATTTAACTTTTAGGTTTAGATTGAACATTTATATTCAACATTTAGATTTATTATTAGATCTAACATGTAGCGTTCACATTTAGATTCAAGATATGGATTTAAGATTTAGATTTAAGCTATAGATTTTGGATTTAGATTAAACATTTATACTTATATTTAACATTTAAAATTAACATTTATATTAAAGCTTTAGATGCAGATTCAACATTTACATATAACATTTAACGTCAACATTTAATTTCAACTTTAAAAATGAGCTAAATGTGAGAAATACAACTACGAGAAAAAGTGTGACTGAACTTTTACATTTGGCACCCCCATCGTGTTATTTATTCACTAAATGTGTGAACCTGACAAAAACAGAAAAACATAATTTTGATATAATATGAACCCAAATCCATCTAGAATCGATCAGTAACCACAACCCTTGGTATCGACACGACCAGTTTATGGATCAATTCTCCCTCCCCTAACATGCTGTGCACTGACTGTGACAATGCTGACACACCAATAGTTTATTTCTTTTTTTAACTCTTATTAACCTACTTGTTAGTTTCCTGTTACTGCTTATTTTCTATCTAAGAGGTTACCTTAGCTATTAGCATAACTGTTTGTGGCTTGCTCTCTGTGTCTAACATGTTTAGCCTCACCATGCAGTGATTATGATATTTAAGATACTAAGAAATGTAATTTATGTGCTGTAATGAGGTGATTATTATTGGTTTGGGGAGCGGGTCCACACTGTGTATGGAGACACATAATCTACAGCTATACAGTTGTCAGCTAAAAATAAATACAGCGTCAGCCAGTGAGGATTGGCAATTGTGATCGACATTAAAAGGCATTAATCAATGGGGATCTTTTATCCCTGAAGTCTTCAAATATTGATCAGTAGCCGTTCCATTGGCACGTCCCTAAAATTAATTCCTAAAACCTGGAAAATAATATAATACTAAGCCTTACCCAAGTAAATAAAGTGAAATTGATCAGAAAATATACAGCATAGATAGATAGACAGATAGGTAGGTAGATAGATAGATAGATATAATGTATATATAAAATGTATTTAGAAACTTTTCTAAATAAAGGGGACCACAAAAAATGGCATTATTGGCTTTATTTTGACAAAATATCTTACGGTATATTTAAATGTTGTCCTTAAATGAAATAGTGAACATACTAGACAACTTTTCTTTCATTAGTAAAGAAGCAAAGGAAGGGTCCTAATTTAGTCTGCAGACATATGCAGTAACTTATTGTGTCATTTATCTACTTATTTTTTATTTAACATTATTAAGGAAAAGTGGTAGAAAATTAATTATTAATGTACTTGTTCATTAACTATTAATGTAGGTATAGTGCCGATACCAAGTGGTTACAGGATCATACATTGATCATAATTTAAGTCCTCATGTATTCAGGGACATATTTCCTGAGTTCCATCCATCCATCCATTTTCTGCCGCTTATTCCCTTTGAGGTCGCGGGGGGCGCTGGTGCCTATCTCAGCTACAATCGGGCGGAAGGCGGGATACACCCTGGACAAGTCGCCACCTCATCGCAGATATTTCCTGAGTTTATAAACATAAAATAATATACATTTTCAAAAAACAAAAAAAAATTTGTGATGCTTAAAATATCGATGTAGTCATAGTAGTATCGACTAGATATACTCCTGTACTTGGTATCATTACAGTGGATGTTAGGTGTAGATCCACCAATGGCGTTTGTTTACATTGTGATGTGGATGAGCGACTGTGTGTAGTGAAGCATGTTTAGCTATTCCTCAAGTATCGTCCCACTTACTTCATTTGTCGCCTTGGAGACAAAGATTATTGATTTAGAAGTAGCTAAAACACTGCAGACTGCTGGACATTAGCCGCCAGCTAGCTAGCCATGTCTTAAAGCACCTCTTCCTAAGGGCATTTCAGTGTTATAACTTCACCTTAATTGTTAGTTTTTAAGCCAAGATGTGTCCGTTTTCCCTTTTCTCTCTTCACACTGTGTCTGCTTGTAAGTACTATGTGATTGTGCGTTGCCGAACATGCTACCCTGCTCGTAAAACCAGCAATGTCACGATGACATTGCTGAATATGATTAATTAGTATCGAGGTACTATACTAGTACCCAGTGGTGTGCCGTCAGGGCCAGCAAGGCTTCTCTGCTGGCCAACATAACCAGAAATCATGATCATAATTAAAGATAAACATTTTTTTTTTGTGTAACTTTCCTTAGATATCTATAAGTGTTCATATTTTCTTCATGTCATATTATGCTCCTTCCAGTGCTGTTGTTTTTCGGTCATAGAGTTTTTACCCAATCAGAATTCAGTTAGCTTATGTTGCCATGCTGTACCAAATCTGCCCGAGGCCTTCAGAATCAACAATGCAGGCGTCTTTGCACTGTAAGTGAACCGGGACATACATTTGACAGACAGTTGGGATAGCCAATCAGATCACGAGTTGTTGTCAGTAAGACATTCCAGATGGCCTAAGGCAGATATATAGTGATGTTATGAGCCAGGTAACATAAGACCTTCATTACACAGCATGCCACAGTAGTGAAGAGCATGCACAGTAGCCCAGTTTAGGTTGTTGAATGTAGACATGCTGGCAGCGGGATGTTTTTGATGAGCACGCTGTGGAGTAAACTTTAACAAGTCAGCCAACACGCCTACTCTGCATCATCTTTTATGCTTGGACAAGACAACAAATATATTTGTAAGGCCATTTTCAAGAAGGATATTTAAGGAGAAACTACATCTTGTGAGACCATGTCTGCCAACCCTGGAAGCTAGCTCAGCTGTCCCAGCGATGAAATATGAGTTCAGATATTTTATTTCTTTATTTTTTCATATCTGATGTGTTTTGCAATTTTAATTTTAATAATAAGATATGTTTGAATTGCTGATGCGGGTTTATTGATATTTAAATGCATCAAAAAATAACCTGTTTTGTACAATGCCCAGTAGTGCGAAAATGTGTTTCTTTATAGTATTTATTCAGCAGTGGTCATTCATTCACATAAATGATGGTATTTTGACGTAATCATTCAAGTCGGACATCACTGAAGGCCTAGGTGGTAAGCGCATGGCCTTCTACTACTAGTACTGTACAAATCTGATATACCGTATTTCCTTGAATTACCGCAGGGTTTATAGTATGCGCCTGCCTTGAATTACTGCCGGGTCAAACTCGCTTTGCAAAATAATTAGCGCATGCTTAGTATTACCGCCTGGTCAAACTTGTGACGTCACAAGTGACACTTCCCCTGTCATTATTTTCAAAATGGGGGAGGCTGATTTCAATACCGGTAATTTGAAATCGCATAAAGGGAAGAAGATTAAGAGCTATTCAGTAGGATTTAAGGTCCAAGCTTACATCACACTCAAATTTTTACTGCATGCCTTTGGTAAGTGCCAGAGTGAGAAGAGGTTTTAAAATAATTAGTGCCCTGGCGGCAATTCAAGGAAATACGGTATACATACTTAAAAAGTATAAAAATATATAAACTAAATATATAAACTAAAATCGAATTAGAAGCGCAGCAGGGTTTTAAAGTATTGCCCTTAGCGCCGGCTACTTTTGAAATGAGGATTTATAATGTGTGTAATGGACATGATGTAAAACAAACAGAACACAAGTGAACAATTAAAGCGAGCCAGGCTGTCAGCCAAGTGCACGTAATCTCATTAGTGTTGTCAGGCCTGGGAGCCTCAAGGCGACAAAGCGGGGAGTGTTTCTAGGGAATAATTGGCCGATTGTCGGGAAAAACTTTTAAACGTGTGGCTCTGGTCTGCATAGATCTGTCTGGGTGGGGACACACAGACATTCACACGCAAACACATGCATCCCTTTAAAACCGAACACAACAACAGAGACATTGTCTTTTTTTATGAAGGTTGAATAAAAAGTGCAGATTTTCATTACTTTGTCACTCCTCACGTTAATCTCCATGTTCCAATACAGCTGATCCCTGTTGACCTCTGCTATGCTCCAATGTAATCCCCAAATGTAATGCAAGCACAATTTACTAAGATATTGATGTACTTAGAAAGTTAAATCCGCACAATTAAATTATTTGTAAAGGTAGATTGGCTGGTACGTGCATATGTTGATCTAAAGGTAGATATTCTTGACACTGCTGCAGCAAAGAAAGAACTAGAACATCTTATACAACAGATCTACTTGGATTTACACTTCCGCTGAAATCAGTGTCAGTGGGCTACAGTCCAGCTGACACATGCAAAAAAAAAATTGAGTCATCTTATTAGCACATGCAGTAATCTGGGGAATATCCTGTGCTAGGAATAGACCAGTTTATCCTTGGCTAATATCACAACACAACATTGCAAATTCCTCTCATATCCTGATTATTATTTCAGTCGGATACTAGATGCCATGCTTGACCCGAGGCCATGTTCCAGTCAATGTCTGTAGTTGCTATATGACTTTGATTTTTCCATTCATTCACATTAGCAGGCATAGTTTTATACTTGCATCACAGCACACACATATATGTACGTGTGGTGGTCCTACCTTGTCTACTAATCTTTATTTATTTGGAAAATGTGGTGGAAAGCAGGAGAGTGGGGGGCCAACATTCACAGTGCATGGCCTTATTAAAAGTGAATGGATTCTCTGTGTATGTATATATTGAGTCAGGGACAGTCTTTTCCTAGAAGGGGTTAAAAGGGACACTATGGCTATGTCCTCATGTACACTGGCAGAGGAAAACCCTCCAAAACAGTACAATTTGGAGATATCAGGGGTTGGTCATTTACTTTATTTTAGTTGTATAGAGCATGGGTGTCAAACTCAAACACAGAGTGGGCCAAAATTTTAAAACTGAACAAAGCCGCGGGCCAACGTTGAACAAATTAACCTTTTAATAGGGACCCAAACAAGTTTTGCAGTGAATATTGAACAATCAAGGCTTATATAACTTTATAGTGACATGCACCAGCTGTTTGATTCCAACATGCATCTTAGTTGTAGTGTTGATTACTAAATTATGAAGTGTTGAAATCGCCATGTAAAATCGCTAATGCTAATGCTAATCGGTAGCATATATAAGACATATCCAACGCTGGCGCATTTTGAAAAGTGGAACCTTACTTTTGAGCGCTTTCAGGCATGTTTGGTATGTTGGTATGGAAACATTACTATGTTTGCCTGCCAAGTGCCAAGTCTGCCACCGGATGTGACATGACAACAAAATTATCAAAATATGGCACAGCTTGCTTTTACGTGAATCAGTACCCATTCCTTCTTAAATAGGATGTTCCACTCTACATGCTTTGGATAACCTTAGTTTTTCATTACAGTACCTAAGACATCCATCCATCCATTTTTCTACCGCTTATTCCCTTTGGGGTCGCGGGGGGCGCTGGTGCCTATCTCAGCTACAACCGGGCAGAAGGCAAAGTACACCCTGGACAAGTCGCCACCTCATTGCAGGGCCAACACAGATAGACAGACAACATTCACACTCACATTCACACACTAGGGACCATTTAGTGTTGCCAATCAACCTATCCCCAGGTGCATGTCTTTGGAGTTGGGAGGAAGCCGGAGTACCCGGAGGGAACCCACGCATTCACGGGGAGAACATGCAAACTCCACACAGAAAGATCCCGAGCCCGGGATTGAACCCTGACTACTCAGGACCTTCATATTGTGAGGCAGACGCACTAACCCCTCTTCCACCGTGAAGCCCTACCCAAGACATATGAAATGTAAACAAAAGGCATTCTACCAAACACCATTGGTAACTTGCCGAACAACCACTTAATTTGGTTCCTATCAGTAGTGTGGAACATGGAATTTGATCAGGACTGATTGACTTCTGAGTCAATGCTCCTGTCTAAAGATGATAAAACTGTAAGGATATCGGTGTTTTACACATATTTGGAGATGACATTAAGAAACACTATAACAGTGTTACGTGGAGGTCAGACCGGATCTTTCCCCGAGGCCTTAAAATAGTCCCGTAAGCTTATGCACAAAGCTCGGGCTTAATTATTTCTCTACAGAAACTGATGTGCCTCAACTGAACCCGCCTCAGTGTGTCAGCAAGATAGAGCGTATGTTTTAGAACTCCTCGTATTATTATGCAACTTTTTGTCAGTGAGCAGCCTATGTTCTACTTTATCATGTTATAAGCAGAATATTGCACACATTTTTGGGGGGGATTTTAGGAAGTAAATTAAGACACCAATTAAAGGCTTTTTACAATGTTATCAGCTACTCTTAGCTACACTGCAAAAAATAAGACAAAGACTACGTTTTAGGAAAACAAAATACTAATTACGAGCAAAGATATTTTCCCATGCAGCAATAGTTTTACTTGATAAAACATCTTGAATTCAATTGTGTACATCTAGAAATTAGCAGGACTTTTAAGCAATAAATAAGAAAATAAGCATTATTCATTTTCAATCCACCCATCCATGTTCTGGTGCTTATCTCAACTACAATCGGGCGGAAGGCGGGATACACCCTGGACAAGTCGCCAGCTCGTCACTGGGCCAACAGAGATAGACAGACAACATTCACACACTAGGGACCATTTAGTGTTGCCAATCAACCTATCCCCAGGTGCATGTCTTTTGCAATTCTTAAATTAAGCATGTTGCCGAGTCTTAAAGATAATTTGTGGGGGAAATGAAAATATATTTTTGGAATAATTATTTTCTATCAACTTTTACATTTGTAAACTATAATAGACACATATAATTATTCATGCTAATATTAAGATTATGATTTAAAGTCAATGGCCAAAAATAAGTAAATAAACTAGTAATACAACGAGGGGATTTTTTGAAATAAAAAATGCAATGTTGACTAGCGGCAAATAATTTAACTTGAACATTGGCAACCTCAGTTTGAAGTAAAGGGTTCAAACCCTCTTTTCTTAAAGCTACAGTACAAATCCCTGGCAGTTATTAGAATAATAAAGTGTCGTACCTTGTTGTTCCGGTCCGTCTGCTTGACATCGGCTTCCGTGAGTCCTTGCCGTATCATGATCCGTACTATAGCGACGTTGTTGCCGCAGCACGCCCGGAAGAACGTCATCATCTCCGGACTCGGTGGGGACGGGGAGCGCTCCGAGTCCGCGAACGCATCATCGGGCGGGTAAAAGGAGTCGTCCGAAGCGATGCTCCTTGTGTCGTCCAAGTCCTCAAAGTCCACTTCTTCAAAATCCTCGTCCTCCTCGCCATCCTCCTCATCATAGTCTTCATCAGGGTCTTCCCCCGCGACGGTCGGGTAGATTTGAACGATTCCCCCGACGGCTTTCTGCTGCTGGAGCGGCTTGACCCGGAGCGACGATGCGACTCCTCCATCTCTGTCGTCCGTGATGAGCACCATCTAAGCCCCGAAGCCAGCAGGGCAAGCGCAGCCTGGCAGGCAGGACGCGGACATGGAACCAGCAGTTCTGTGTGTCTCTCTCTGATGTTTATCAGAAACTTGTTTTGTTGTTGCCTTCGATCACACACTACAAAGTCTGTGTGCTGTCATGTCGCTCGCACTGTGCCCTGAACGCACCACGTCCTCCACTTGCAAGTATCCCTACGAGGAACAAGTAGTGGACAGTTGAAGAAAAAAAAGTGTTGGCATTTGAAGCAAAAACATCTAATAGAGGGCGGAGAGAGAAACAGAAAGCAAACCTAGTCTTCTAATCCGATTAGATGGACAAGGTACTCTCTCTCTTTCTCTCTAGTCATCCCTCCCTTCAATAAAGTACTCTGGGGAGTAGAGGTTCTCAAACTTGTTTCACCAAGTATCATCTCAGCAAAAAAAACACCATTATGACCAAGAATAAAACACAGCAGCGTAATAGGCGTAAGTATTCATTAAAATCAAGGCTGAGGTTTTATTGAACAATATGTTTAGCCACCGTAACGTTACACACATTTTGAAAAGTAACACAGTTTGAATGAATATTTGGCATACCACCAGATGTTCAAATGAATGTATAGCTTATGTATGTCTTTCCACGTGTACTACATATACACATATGTATACAATACACATATATACTTTATATATACATATATATATATATATATATATATATATATATATATATATATATATATATATACAAACCCTGTTTCCATATGAGTTGGGAAATTGTGTTAGATGTAAATATAAACTGAATACAATGATTTGCAAATCCTTTTCAACCCATATTCAGTTGAATGCACTACAAAGACAACATATTTGATGTTCAAACTCATACTTAATTTTTTTTGCAAATAATAATTAACTTAGAATTTCCTGGCTGCAACCTGTGCCAAAGTAGTTGGGAAAGGACATGTTCACCACTGTGTTACATCACCTTTTCTTTTAACAACACTCAATAAACGTTTGGGAACTGAGGAAACTAATTGTTGAAGCTTTGAAAGTGGAATTCTTTTCCATTCTTGTTTTATGTAGAGCTTCAGTCGTTCAACAGTCCGGGGTCTCCGCTGTCGTATTTTACGCTTCATAATGCGCCACACATGTTCTATGGGAGACAGGTCTGGACTGCAGGCGGGCCAGGAAAGTACCTGCACTCTTTTTTTACAAAGCCACGCTGTTGTAACACTTGTCTTGCTGAAATAAGCAGGGGCTTCCAATATAACGTTGCTTGGATGACAACATATGTTGTTCCAAAACATGTACGGACATTTTACCATTAACGGTGCCTTCACAGATGTGTAAGTTACCCATGCCTTGGGCACTAATACACCCCCATTTCATCACAGATGCTGGCTTTTGAACTTTGCACCTATAATCATCCAAATGGTTATTTTCCTCTTTGTTCTGGAGGACACCAAGTCCTCTGTTTCCAAATATAATTTGAAATGTGGACTCGTCAGACCACAGAACACCTTTCCACATTGCATCAGTCCATCTTAGGTGAGTTCAGGCCCAGCCAAGGTGGCGGCGTTTCAGGCTATTGTTGATTAATGGGTTTGGCTTTGCATAGTAGAGTTTTAACTTGCACTTACAGATGTAGCGACCAACTGTAGTTACTGACAGTGGTTTTATGAAGTGTTCCTGAGCCCATGTGGTGATATCCTTTACACACTGACGTTGGTTTTTGATGCAGTACCGCCGGAGGGATCAAAAGTCCGTAATATCATCGCTTACGTGCAGTGATTTCTCCAGATTCTCTGAACTTTTTGATGATTTTACAGACCGTAGATGGTAAAATCCCTACATTCCTTGCAATAGCTCGTTGAGAAATGTTTTCTAAAACTGTTCAACAATTTGCTTACAAAGTTGTGACCCTCGCCCCATCCTTGTTTGTGAATTACTTAGCATTTCATGGAAGCTGCTTTTATACCCAATCAGGGCACCCAACTGTTGCCAATTAGCCTGCACACCTGTGGGATGTTCCATATAAGCATTTGATGAGCATTCCTCAACTTTATCAGTATTGCCACCTTTCCCAACTTCTTTGTCATGTGTTGCTTGCATCAAATTCTAAAGTTAATGATTATTTGCAAAAAAAAAGGTTTATCAGTTTAAACATCAAATATGATGTCTTTTTAGCATATTACCATGAATATGCGTTGAAAATTATTTGCAAATCATTGTATTCCGTTTATATTTACATCTAACACAATTTCCCTGGGGATAGGTTGATTGGCAACACTAAATTGACCCTAGTGTCTGAATGTGAGTGTGAATGTTGTCTGTCTATCTGTGTTGGCCCTGCGATGAGGTGGCGACTTGTCCAGGGTGCACCCCGCCTTCCGCCTGATTGTAGCTGAGATAGGCGCCAGCGCCCCCCGCGACCCCAAAAAGGGAATAAGGGGTAGGAAATGGATGGATGGATGGACAATTTCCCAACTCATATGGAAACGTGGTTTGTATATTTGACATCATTTTTTCTCACTGGCGCGTTGTTTGACAGCTCTTCTTCGTTGGTTGTCCTGCAATTTGATTAGATGAATGCTGTGGGATGAAAACAACGTGGATGTAATTTGTTTGGCTGTTGTACTGACAGGCAGCACACACGCTGACAGACACACGTACACAATGAAAGATACAGAGCGCTCATGAATAACTTTTTATTCTTTGTGTTTTGGGGAAAGTAGCAAGTCTTGTCAAGTCAAAAAGATCAAGTCCAAGTCAAGTCTGATCTGACACCTGCTCACAGTGCCAAAATCACCAGTAACTGGTGTACTGACCATGGCATTACTGTCCTTGATTGGCCTGCCAACTCTCCTGACCTAAACCCCATAGAAAATTTGTGGGGTATTGTGAAGAAGAAACTGAAAGACACCAGACCCAATAATGCAAATGAGCTAAAGGCCGCTATTGAAGCATCCTGGGCATCCATAACACCTCAGCAATGCCACAGGCCGATTGCCTCCATGCTACTCCGTATTGATGCAGTAATCCGTGCAAAAGAATTCCCAACCAAGTACTGAGTGCATTAATTGACTCTTTCAAATGTTTGATTTTGTTTTGCTGTTATACATTTTTTTTTTTTTTTTACTTGGTCTGAGGAAATATTCCAATTTATTGAGATAGGATTTTTGAGTTTTTTTAAGCTGTATGCCATAATCAGCAATATATAAACAATAAAAGGCTTGCAATATGTCAGTTGATGTGTAATGAATCCAGAATGTATGACATGTTCATGTTTTTAGTTGCATTACAGAAAATAAAGGACTTTATCACAATATTCAAATTTTCTGAGACAGTCCTGTAGATTGCCGCCTATGCTATAGAGACTATAGTGAGTGGTGAGTGCAAGTGCAAGCTATCCAAGTAGCATGTGGTTGCATGACTTGAATAAACTGAATAACTTTGCACGACTACTATTGCATGGTTTACCTACTCAGTGGCCTTGTGGTTAGAATGTCCGCCCTGAGATCGGTAGGTTGTGAGTTCAAACCCCGGCCGAGTCATACCAAAGACAAAATATATATATATATATATATATATATATATATATATATATATATATATATATATATATAATAGGGCTGGGCGATATATCGATATACTCAACTCAATATATCGCGGATTTGTCTCTGTGCGATATAGAAAATGACTATATCGTGATATTGGAGTATACGTTCTCACACAGTTGCTTTTAGCTACAGGCTCTTCCCAATCTTTTTTGCCTGGCTCTCCTTTTCACAGAGACTTAAACAAGCGCACCTTCTTACACACGTCACGCGTGCAACGTCACACACTCCCGCGGTGCAGAGAGGTAGCAACGTGGTAATGTTAGCTGTGATGCTAACAGTGAGTTGCGGGTGGTAATGCGAGAGAAAGAAGGTGTGAATCTGGTAACAAATGGAGGAAGAATTAATTCCCAAGAAAAACAGCATGGGGTGCATCGTCTGCCGGTGGTTTGGCTTTTAAGCGGGAATATGTCGAACATTTATGCGGCAAAAGCGTTGCTACAAAAAGAGGCAGCACTGCTAAAGTAGCATCATTTGAAAAGTCAACCGCTAGAGAATGAAGAGTGCTTGAAACTGCATGTCAACATATCACCAACAAAATGCCGAAGCAACCATTTCTAGATCAACACCGTATGAAAAAAACCAAGTCAACAACAGAAGGAGATAATGTCTGCAGGAACCTATGATGCAGCTCATTTTTATTTGACGGTTATTTACAAATCTTGTATGACATCATGCACAAAAGTGCACTTTATTTGTTTTTAACTATTGTAGTGGCGTTCTGTATAAAATGTACACTTTAATTTAGTGTTGTTTTGATATGTCATCTTAGTGACATCATGCACAAAAGTGCACTAATAACTTGTTGTAAAAAGTCTCTGACAATCTTGCACTTTCTGTTTTGGAAAGGACATGAATGTTTTGGCCACTGCTTAATAACTGTTTAATAAATACACTTTTGGTCAATTGACTTAATTGTGATTTCCCTCTCTGCATGAATAGTTTAAAATGAGCATAAATTATTGCAGTATGAAGAAGAATGTTATAATGTAGACATAGAGAATCATCATACTGCTGTGATTATATATTATATACTAAAATATCAAGATGTATATTGTTTATTGTGACATGGTCTAAAAATATCGAGATATTAATAAAAGGCCATATCGCCCAGCCCTAATATACAGTATATATATATATATATATATATATATATATATATATATATAAATCACACAAGAGTCTACTGAAAATTTGACCAAATCTGCTGGGTCAAAAGTATTCACACAGTTTCATACATTATCTATTTTGGTGATGTGGAAAAGTTACAATCACATCCAATGAACTTCATGGCATGGCCTCTTAACTTCCTGTGAGTGATTATGAATGACTACACCGGTTGACTTCTCACATTTTGGAATTTGGTGATTACTTGCTTGTATGATTAAAATTACCTTGAGAAAATACCCCATTTTGGACACAAATACAATTTTTGTGCCAAAATTTCATCCAGAAACATTTTTAAACGTTTTACTTGAAAACATGTCATTGATTATCACAAGACGTTTTATCTAAAGTTCTTTCAGGCTGGATTTTGGAGTGAAGTTTGCTAGCGAGCACACCAATTGGAGTCTCCTCATTCAATTTTATGCTGACATATGCATTCATCTGATCACCGCCCAAATAGCGGTTAAGGGAAAAAAAAATGTTTGTACGCTCAAAATAAATTGCATGATTCATAAGACAATTTTTTGTGATTAATCTCATATTGACAGCCCATCCATCCATCCATCCATCCATCCATCCATCCATCATCTTCCGCTTATCCGAGGTCGGGTCGCGGGGGCAACAGCCTAAGCAGGGAAACCCAGACTTCCCTCTCCCCAGCCACTTCGTCTAGCTCTTCCCGGGGGATCCCGAGGCGTTCCCAGGCCAGCCGGGAGACATAGTCTTCCCAACGTGTCCTGGGTCTTCCCCGTGGCCTCCTACCGGTTGGACGTGCCCTAAACACCTCCCTAGGGAGGCGTTCGGGTGGCATCCTGACCAGATGCCCGAACCACCTCATCTGGCTCCTCTCGATGTGAAGGAGCAGCGGCTTTACTTTGAGTCCCTCCCGGATGGCAGAGCTTCTCACCCTATCTCTAAGGGAGAGCCCCGCCACACGGCGGAGGAAACTCATTTCGGCCGCTTGTACCCGTGATCTTATCCTTTCGGTCATGACCCAAAGCTCATGACCATAGGTGAGGATGGGAACGTAGATCGACCGGTAAATTGAGAGCTTTGCCTTCCGGCTCAGCTCCTTCTTCACCACAACGGATCAATACAACGTCCGCATTACCGAAGACCCCACACCGATCCGCCTGTCGATCTCACGATCCACTCTTCCCCCACTCGTGAACAAGACTCCGAGGGGCCATAGAGGTCGGGTGCATTGTGAGCTGGGCGGCAGCCGAAGGCAGGGCACTTGGCGGTCCGATCCTCGGCTACAGAAGCTAGCTCTTGGGACGTGGAACGCTGTTATTCCAAACACTTCTAATTAAAGCCATATAATACAACCTCTATTAGACTGTAAGGAAATGATCCAAATGAGATGTTGATACAGTTACCATTGATATGTTACATAACAAGACATACCTTTCCAATCATTGATCCACTGGGCCTTAAAACAAGACTTGTCACATCCAGATCAAATAAACTCGGTAGCTTCAGCCTCAGGATTACGTCTCGCTCTTCTTTTGGGCACGATGTCTATATCATGTGTTGATGCGCCTAACAAATCCACACATAAAAATGAAAAAAGTCAGTGACACAGAAATAAAACAAAGAACCAAACCCTTCAAAAACTGTTAAATTTAGGATCAGTGCAGACATGAAGCTTCTCAAACAAAGAACTAATGTAACAATATCAGTAACATGCCTACTCCACAGTGCTTATCAGCTTGACATATTTGTATTTGAGAAAAAGTATAAACAATTTGAAGAACTCTAGTCTGTCTTGTTTAAAATTAAGAAAAGGTTTACTAGCATAGTGATCAAGGGTGATGGGTCAAATGCAGAGAATAATTTCACCACACCTAGTGTGTGACAATCACTGCTACATATAATCTTCCATGCAACTTTAAAAAAAAAAATGTAAATGCCTTGGCCTTGGCCCAGAACTGAAATGCTTAATTTGACCTCATAAAATCAAATCTGATTGCAATTAATAACAACAACATTTAACTGTTGTTTACAATGAACTATTTTCCTATGTTAAAAAACATTGGTCTATTTAATTACGTTAAACTCCATTTTATGCTCACCTGATTCAACCATGCTGCCGAAGACTGTCAAAGATGGTTTGTGGCCAAGATAGATGTCCCCCTCCGGTGATGCAGGTCCCGGAAGTGCTGTTCACTGAGCGCTCTGTTGTGCTCAAAATCGTGTGTGAAGTTTTGTATTTCGATTATAAATGGTCCTTTTGGAAAACCCTTTTTATATATATTCAATATTAAGTGTGATACATGAGCTGTATAACTTCCATGATGAAAATAGTTAACTAGTGATTTAGCCATCTGTTAGGAGCAGACATCGTCCAGCGGCCAATCAGGCGGCGCCTAACTGAAAATTGGACCAATCAGACGCCGAGACTCTTCAGAGTGGGCGGAAGTAACCATCTTGAACACCATGTAAAGTGAATACCTCCAAAAACAATCCCCATATTAATCCTAAATTTGCCCCAAATATAAAAATACCCAAATAATGTGCTATTGTAACCATTTGAAAATATTAAATACTGTGTGTAGTTTGAATTGCATTTGAATTATTGCCTTTGTCTCAATCAAGGTTGAAGGTTGTTTTTTTTTATGCAAAAACCTACATTTCAGGCACATTTAAAGCAATTATTGTGCGGCATTGTATTTTAGTCAACAGAATAGCAAAAAGTCCAATACAGTAAAATACTGAATCAAACAAATTAAATCATCACCATAATCCCTTTATTACTAATTGTCTAGCCCAAATCCTCTCCAGATAAACCAAATTAATAGATAAAACTAACACTAAAAAGGATGAGATCATCAGATCAGTTGAAAATGTGTTGTTATTTGATTCAGAATTCAAGAGTATGTTTATTGCTGTAATGGTTAGATGTTTTTCAAAATGTTGGAGTGTGTGAGTTTCTGACCCACATGACATATGAGGACATATGACATATGAGGACAAGTGTGTGTGTGTGTGTGTCATAATAGCAAAGATGGCCACTAGGGGCAAAATCGAAGGTGACCAAAAAAATTAAACACACTTTCACACACTTTTTCTGAAAATTTGACAAATGAAGACTTTAGAGATTTTTGGTCTGGGAACATGCTGGGAGGGTCTAGAACACGATAGCATTGCGGGAAATATGGGGACATGGAAAATGTCCTCATATTTCAACAGGTCCTCATATGTAAGGTGAAATTTCATAAAAATGTCCCCATATGTCACTTTGACAAACGCACACACACACACACACACACACACACACACACACACACACACACACACACACACACCCCATTACCTCTGCTTTACCATGTTATTAGACATTGGTTTAACTCCATTTAAGCATTTAAACGTTAAAAGCATTGCACGTGTACGACGTTGTAATACTTTTTTTTTTTTACCAGCCGATGACGACGAAGTGAAAGACGATGAACTTTGCTTAAACGATCTTACAAAGTTGGAAGATGATTATCGAGGTGTGTTTAAACCTTCGAATGATTTAATATTATGTGTATTCATTATTTTGTTTCATAGAGGAATTGCCGTAAGATCCTAACGCGATCGTTTTAACACAATCGCAGTCTGGTGAGTCAAATGATTCTCATTTTACAAGAAAAAAACATGCGGTATACGATACATATATACATATATTTACTTACAGATTTTCCGTTTACATCTCCGGCTCGCTGGTCTCCCTTAACGCTGACGGGTCCGTCGACGGCCGTCGAAGAGAGTCGGCCATTCCAGGCAGAGGAGAAGGCTTGATTGCGCCAAAGAACCCAGACATCGAA
Source organism: Nerophis ophidion (assembly GCF_033978795.1). Classification (NCBI taxonomy): domain Eukaryota; kingdom Metazoa; phylum Chordata; class Actinopteri; order Syngnathiformes; family Syngnathidae; genus Nerophis; species Nerophis ophidion. The sequence continues at coordinate 30,434,102 of NC_084625.1, read as the reverse complement.
TCCTTGCTCCGAGGGGAAATCATCGAAAACAACGGCGAATGTCCGACAGTCCTCCGCTATAAGTTTTTCTCGTTTTCTGTAAGCTTTTTAAGATTCTCAGGAGCTTTAAAGAGCTCCTCTCATTCCAATGTCTTTCGCTCAAATGAATTTCGCGCCTAAGGGGAATGGGCGGGGACTGATTCCGGAGGTGGGCGGTTGTTTCCGCCAAGCAACCTTCTGGTGTGCATTAGCGTCACTTACTGAAATGGAGTGTGGACCAAGATGGATCCCTACTCTATATTCTTTTATTTAACCCAATGTTTTTTAAATACGTGTATAATGCTTTATATCCTATGTGTTGTGAATTCCATCCTACAATATCTTCCAAGGAACCCAAAGAAATGTTACCACACCTCCCGCTTTATTTATTCTATAGATTGCCTGAACTATTTCCTAAACTAAATTTTGTCTTGTTTCTGATGCTATGTTTTTTTTATGCTCATCAATGCACTGCTGGAGTCCGAGCACACAACTACTTTCCTTGCTTTGTTTTCCTCTATCCAGTTAACTGCCATATAAATTGCTACCAATTCCCCCGTAAAAAACAGATAGTTTATCACTGATTATTTTATTTAATACTATGTTTCCTTGTGGGATAACTGCTACAGCTCTTACCTTTATTTGTTTTTTTATAGTTTTTGATGCATCCGTATATATCATATCTCAATCCATTTTTCTATCTGTTAACTATTTAAATTTCTATTCTTTAGTAATTGCATGTTTTCTTTTGGGTTATCAAACATCCACGGTGGTATTGCAGGCATTGGTACTGTAGGACTAACTTTAATATTGTCAATTTTAACTTTATTACATATGTCTCCTATAATCCACCCAAAACTATTCTTTTTTTAAATTTTTTTCTCTTTTTCTTGGCAGTTTGGTAGCACTGGACAAGTCGGATATCCTTGCTTGGATCCTTTTAAAGTTGCCTGATAAACTGCTGAGAGTTGATCTCTCCTCTTGTCCAAAGGTTTTTCATTCATTTTTACTTGTAATACTGCCACTAGGGTCGATGTAGTAGCTCCACAACATAACCTTAAAGCCTGTGACTGGATCCGGTCTATTTTCCCAAGTCATGTTTTTGAAGCAGATTGGTAAATAATGCATCCGTAATCAATAACAGATGGAATTAAAGTTATAAATATATACATATATTGTTTTCAACGTTAACCTATCAGCCCCCCAATCATTACCCCTCAAAGCCCTCATTATATTTAACACCTTTTTACTTTTTCCCCTATTTTTTTTATTTTCCGGAAGGAACACTCCTGAAGGAATAAATAAAGTACTATCTAATCTAATCTAATCAAATCTATTTTGCTGATGTGGGTTGACTAGTTCATATTTTTATCAAACCATATTTCTAAATATTTAAATACTTGTACCTCTTCTATATTTTCACCTTAGAGTTTTTATTTGGAGCTTGTTTTGTACTTTTGTCTTTGTAAAATGTATGACTTTTGTCTTTCCAACAGAGAATCTTAAACCTCAAGCCGTTCCCCAGTCTTGAACATTATTTACCACTTTGTTAGTTTTTTGATTATTTCTTTTGACTCTGAATAATATACTAGTCTTTCATTAATCATTTTTTTTTTCCATTACTTTCCCCAAATTTATAATTTCCTGTCTCTTCCGGGTCTTACCCTGACTTGCATATTGGAATTATTACCGCTAATTTTCCCCTCTGCCGGTCATTCTCCTTCTTCATATATCCTGTCATATCATTTCAAGACCACTTCTTTGACGATGCTAACTAAGTTTTTGATCATTTGATAACCCACTAGGTCTTTCCCCGGTGACGTATTTTTAACCTTTTTCAAAATTCGAACCATTTCATTCAAAGAAAATGTCATATCCATAGTGTTGGTAAAGCTGTTATCGTTGTCTTCCATCATTTCCCCAATATTTAAACTAATTGTTTTTTCTCTCTTTTGTTTTCCCACATTTCTCAAATTATCATTACTGTGCACTTTAACAAATGTTTTTGCTAAAGGTTCTGCTGTTTCTTTACCCGTGACTACATCTTCTTTAATAAATGTGGCACATCATCCCCTTTACCCTTCATTCCTATCTTTACGAATCGTTATATATCCTTTTATTATAAAGTTTAATTTTGGCTTCAGCCCTGTTTCTTGAATACAAATTATATGTGGTTTAGTTTTCATATTTTTAATATATCCCTTTAATTCATGTTCGGTTGCTATCAAACTTCTGGCATTCCACCGGACAATTAACAGGGTGTTGGAATGTGGTAACATGACTCCGTCACGTCTACTCTCCGTAGTACAGCTTGCACCCGGTCCCAAGATAGTTCTTTCAACAACTTTGCTGCTGCTTTGACAATCATTTTGATCTTCTCAGTCTTATTTCTAGCCTGTTCTGTACAGTTTATTACGTGAGCCAGGAATACAACTAATTTGTCCGTGGACATTCCTGTATTTGGTGCCTCTTGTTTTTTTTATTTCTTGAACTATTCACACTTCTGTTCTTTTCTACACTTTCTTGATTTCTCACTTTAAATGCCTCTGCGTATGTAATATTTCTTTCAACTTTGATTTGTTGTACTTCTGTTGCCTGTTTCATGATGTATGGCTTTTGATTATTTCTTTTTTCAATCTACAAGTCCAATAAATAACATGTATTTCAAGATTACTGATAAATTTTTCAAAATAAAATGTAATTCCTGAATAAGATAATTGTATCGAATCCAATGGATTGTCTGGTCCTAAAACCTCTTTGTAATGTTTGTTTGATTCCCCCAAAATACGACACAGTCTAATTTGAAAAACATATGTGCCTCGTCGGCTGTAGTAAAAAAAAAAAAAAGCAAACCCATGCCTCCTCGGTCTAACCTCTCACAGCCCTTTTTTTTTTCGTGTCAAAGATGGATCAGAGACCACCTTGGCCCCTAACCCCCACTTCTTCTCCACTACCAAGAGAACAGTAATTAATCCGAGCTGAGTTTTTAAAAATATTCCAACATGACTTTTTATTTTCATTTTGTATCAAAGCTGAGTTGTGCTCTCTGGTTTATTTTGCAAATGAACCGACAGAACATGATCATGTACAAGACTCGCCTACCCCCAATGCACTGCAGCCCAACGCTCCTGGTCGGATGTTTTTTTCGGGGTTCATGGAGAGATGCGGTAAAGAGTGGTAGCCAAGACACACGGTCACACACGGTCACACACGGTCACACTCGGCAATTATTTTGACCTGGGGAGCAGATTTAGAGGAAAAAAATGTGTCTGGGGGGCCGGGATATCTGATTTTCAGGTACAAAAAACTTCACAATGACACAAAATAAACACAACAGTTAAACCTCACACTAAAAACAAGACATTGACTTGTACGTTCAAAAGACAGAATAGAACAAGTCAAGACATGCAATGCCATCTACAAAATGTTATGTAAATGTTAGTCATTACACACGCGGCTATGGTTTTGATGTATTTGTTACAGACATGTTTACGTCAAGTAACATCACATGGTTCCATTTGCACCTTTCAACAAATCTGAAAAGGAATATTAAGAAGTAAAACTTATATTTAATCCTACCTCTTCTCCGAGCACACGGTGACTGTACATACGGGTCGAAAAATGTTGACCTAATTCAGCATTTCTCAAAGTGTGGGGAATAGAGACATGACAGGTGGGGCGCGAGGAACGGGAGGAAATTTCACTTTAATTTTTATTTTTTTACTATGTTTTCATTTACACACTGTAAATCACTTTGTGATTCTGTCTGTGAAATCCGCCGTATAAATAAATGTAAATTACTTATTTTTCCTGTAGGCTTTAAATTTCTCGGCAGGAGCGAAAGTTTGACAGACATAGCAACAGTAACTTTTGCAGGCGGGGCTAAGAGGAACAAACTTTCGCGCGGATGGGTAGCAGGCTAATGTGCGGACCACAATTACACAAAATGGATACATTTGCAACTCGCACCTCAAAGGTCTGCGGAGAAACAAAAATATGACGGGTCTAATCAACCAAAAAAAAATATGGCGAAGGGTATCTTGCTCTTGGATTCACGGCAGCGGAGGTGGGGGCAGAGGAGAGACCCCTGTGTGTTCTGTGTCTAAAACGGCTATCAGCAGACAGCATGAGACCCAACAAATTAAAGAGACACCTCGAGCATCACATGATGTCCAATAAATTGTTTTGTTGGGGCGATGGGGGTAGGTGGGCCTTGAAAACTAACCCCTTAGGCTAAAGTGGGGATGAAAGAAAAAAAAAAAAGTTTGAGAAGCCCTGACCTAATTGTACGGATCTCACTTTAAATGGCAAACCGGTCATTTAAATGTTTTCACTTTGAATATGAAACGAGGAGTAAAATGTACAATTTACAATATTATCAATTATTTCACAAGGACATGTTTTAAGGATATTGTACAGTATAATTAAATCTAAACTGAATGTGATTTTTTTTCAGGATCATTTTATTTTTAGCCAGTAAACATCTGTTATGTACTTTTGAATCGGGTTTTCCCCTTTAAATAACAAAAATTATAGAATTTTACAATATTCATTATTATTAAATATTAAATGTGCCAGCTAGTTTTACGGCATACATCATCCCCCCCCCCCCCTTTACCCATTTGTTAAAAAGACGTAAGTTGATGCGAACGCCTACGTGCTGTCAGAAAACTAAAAGAAGAAGAATGCCTTTGTGCAATTACTGCTATCCTGGCACAAGTTATAAAACAAACAAAGTTACCTAATTTTTTTCTGAGGAGACAAAAAAAAAAGAAAGAAAAATAATAAATCAATCAATAAAATGCATCAGTCAAAAAGTACAGGCAACTTCGTTAACATGGAGCCACAGACAATTTCATTCAAAAAGTCCCAATTGCTAACATAAAGATACAACAACAAATAAAGGCAAAGAAGGCCTAGTAGGTAATTACAACAACAGACAAAGTATTAAAAATGTCGGTCCAATAACTGCACAGGGATGGGCAGAGCCAAAACATGTGTAGCAAGTAAGCTGGAGACTGTTGACACTGAAATAAGGCTATATGTGGCACAGATACAAGATTTATAAACTCTACTTAAAGCCCCACTTAAGAACTTTCAGTTTTGGTTTATATTGGCCGCACCAGTGAACCAAAGCGATGGCGTTTTCCCAAAAGGAAAACCACATTTACCATGAGGACTAGCGCATATAGCGTCCAACTGACACGATAATGCCACAATGATTCTGTATTACTGAACTTTCCACAGTATGAACCTACATCCGTTTTCTACCGCTTATTCCCTTTTGGGGACGTGGGGGGCGCTGGCGCCTATCTCAGCTACAATCGGGCGGAAGGAGGTGTACACCCTGGACAAGTCGCCCCCCTCATTGCAGGGTCAACATAGATAGACGGACAACATTCACACCAACCTATATATTTTACTCAAACCTTATATTTGCAGTTTGAAGTCACTGCATTGTTTTTTCGTTGTACAGTTCTTTTGAGTTTGTTGCGTGGTTGGTCAGTGTGAAACTGCGAAGTATCGCGCTGGTGGGTATTTATTGCTACCACACAAATTTCCAGTAGCTAAAATTAGCATTATTATTCTGATTTGAGCATTGAAAGTCACTTACTAGTTTAGCAGGAACAGATCCAAAGCAGCATTGGTCTAAAATCTCTTGTCTTTTGACCTCACGCAAGCTAGTGAAAGTCGTGCCATTGTTGATCCTTGATTGTCCCTCCCTTTTTCTTTTTTTTTTGAAAACCCGATTCAAAAGTACATAACAGTTGTTTACTGGCTAAAAATAAAATGATCCTGAAAAAAAAATCACATTCAGTTTAGATTTAATTATACTGTACAATATCCTTAAAACATGTCCTTGTGAAATAATTGATAATATTGTAAATTGTACATTTTACTCCTCGTTTCATATTCAAAGTGAAAACATTTAAATGACCGGTTTGCCATTTAAAGTGAGATCCGTACAATTAGGTCAGGGCTTCTCAAACTTTTTTTTTTTCTTTCATCCCCACTTTAGACTAAGGGGTTAGTTTTCAAGGCCCACCTACCCCCATCGCCCCAACAAAACAATTTATTGGACATCATGTGATGCTCGAGGTGTCTCTTTAATTTGTTGGGTCTCATGCTGTCTGCTGATAGCCGTTTTAGACACAGAACACACAGGGGTCTCTCCTCTGCCCCCACCTCCGCTGCCGTGAATCCAAGAGCAAGATACCCTTCGCCATATTTTCTTTTAGGTTGACTTTTTGGTTGATTAGACCCGTCATATTTTTGTTTCTCCGCAGACCTTTGAGGTGCGAGTTGCAAATGTATCCATTTTGTGTAATTGTGGTCCGCACATTAGCCTGCTACCCATCCGCGCGAAAGTTTGTTCCTCTTAGCCCCGCCTGCAAAAGTTACTGTTGCTATGTCTGTCAAACTTTCGCTCCTGCCGAGAAATTTAAAGCCTACAGGAAAAATAAGTAATTTACATTTATTTATACGGCGGATTTCACAGACAGAATCACAAAGTGATTTACAGTGTGTATAGAAAATGAAAGCATAGTAAAAAAATAAAAATTAAAGTGAAATTTCCTCCCGTTCCTCGCGCCCCACCTGTCATGTCTCTATTCCCCACACTTTGAGAAATGCTGAATTAGGTCAACATTTTTCGACCCGTATGTACAGTCACCGTGTGCTCGGAGAAGAGGTAGGATTAAATATAAGTTTTACTTCTTAATATTCCTTTTCAGATTTGTTGAAAGGTGCAAATGGAACCATGTGATGTTACTTGACGTAAACATGTCTGTAACAAATACATCAAAACCATAGCCGCGTGTGTAATGACTAACATTTACATAACATTTTGTAGATGGCATTGCATGTCTTGACTTGTTCTATTCTGTCTTTTGAACGTACAAGTCAATGTCTTGTTTTTAGTGTGAGGTTTAACTGTTGTGTTTATTTTGTGTCATTGTGAAGTTTTTTTGTACCTGAAAATCAGATATCCCGGCCCCCCAGACACATTGTTTTCCTCTAAATCTGCTCCCCAGGTCAAAATAATTGCCGAGTGTGACCGTGTGTGACCGTGTGTGACCGTGTGTCTTGGCTACCACTCTTTACCGCATCTCTCCATGAACCCCGAAAAAAACATCCGACCAGGAGCGTTGGGCTGCAGTGCATTGGGGGTAGGCGCGTCTTGTACATGATCATGTTCTGTCGGTTCATTTGCAAAATAAACCAGAGAGCACAACTCAGCTTTGATACAAAATGAAAGTAAAAAGTCATGTTGGAATATTTTTAAAAACTCAGCTCGGTTTAATTACTGTTCTCTTGGTAGTGGAGAAGAAGTGGGGGTTAGGGGCCAAGGTGGTCTCTGATCCATCTTTGACACGAAAAAAAAAAGGGCTGGGAGAGGTTAGACCGAGGAGGCATGGGTTTGCTTTTTTTTTTTTTTTACTACAGCCGACGAGGCACATATGTTTTTCAAATTAGACTGTGTCGTATTTTGGGGGAATCAAACAAACATTACAAAGAGGTTTTAGGACCAGACAATCCATTGGATTCGATACAATTATCTTATTCAGGAATTACATTTTATTTTGAAAAATGTATCAGTAATCTTGAAATACATGTTATTTATTGGACTTGTAGATTGAAAAAAGAAATAATCAAAAGCCATACATCATGAAACAGGCAACAGAAGTACAACAAATCAAAGTTGAAAGAAATATTACATACGCAGAGGCATTTAAAGTGAGAAATCAAGAAAGTGTAGAAAAGAACAGAAGTGTGAATAGTTCAAGAAATAAAAAAAACAAGAGGCAACAAATACAGGAATGTCCACGGACAAATTAGTTGTATTCCTGGCTCACGTAATAAACTGTACAGAACAGGCTAGAAATAAGACTGAGAAGATCAAAATGATTGTCAAAGCAGCAGCAAAGTTGTTGAAAGAACTATCTTGGGACCGGGTGCAAGCTGTACTACGGAGAGTAGACGTGACGGAGTCATGTTACCACATTCCAACACCCTGTTAATTGTCCGGTGGAATGCCAGAAGTTTGATAGCAACCGAACATGAATTAAAGGGATATATTAAAAATATGAAAACTAAACCACATATAATTTGTATTCAAGAAACAGGGCTGAAGCCAAAATTAAACTTTATAATAAAAGGATATATAACGATTCGTAAAGATAGGAATGAAGGGTAAAGGGGATGATGTGCCACATTTATTAAAGAAGATGTAGTCACGGGTAAAGAAACAGCAGAACCTTTAGCAAAAACATTTGTGAAAGTGCACAGTAATGATAATTTGAGAAATGTGGGAAAACAAAGAGAGAAAAAACAATGAGTTTAAATATTGGGGAAATGATGGAAGACAACGATAATAGCTTTACCAACACTATGGATATGACATTTTCTTTGAATGAAATGGTTCGAATTTTGAAAAAGGTTAAAAATACGTCACCGGGGAAAGACCTAGTGGGTTATCAAATGATCAAAAACTTAGGTAGCATCGTCAAAGAAGTGGTCTTGAAATGATATGACAGGATATATGAAGAAGGAGAATGACCGGCAGAGGGGAAAATTAGCGGTAATAATTCCAATATGCAAGTCAGGGTAAGACCCGGAAGAGGCAGGAAATTATAAATTTGGGGAAAGTAATGGAAAAAAAAAAATGATTAATGAAAGACTAGTATATTATTTAGAGTCAAAAGAAATAATCAAAAAACTAACAAAGTGGTAAATAATGTTCAAGACTGGGGAACGGCTTGAGGTTTAAGATTCTCTGTTGGAAAGACAAAAGTCATACATTTTACAATGACAAAAGTACAAAACAAGCTCCAAATAAAAACTCTAAGGTGAAAATATAGAAGAGGTACAAGTATTTAAATATTTAGGAATATGGTTTGATAAAAATATGAACTAGTCAACCCACATCAGCAAAATAGATTTGATTAGATTAGATTAGATAGTACTTTATTTATTCCTTCAGGAGTGTTCCTTCCGGAAAATAAAAAAAATAGGGGAAAAAGTAAAAAGGTGTTAAATATAATGAGGGCTTTGAGGGGTAATGATTGGGGGGCTGATAGGTTAACGTTGAAAACAATATATGTATATATTTATAACTTTAATTCCATCTGTTATTGATTACGGATGCATTATTTACCAATCTGCTTCAAAAACATGACTTGGGAAAATAGACCGGATCCAGTCACAGGCTTTAAGGTTATGTTGTGCAGCTACTACATCGACCCTAGTGGCAGTATTACAAGTAAAAATGAATGAAAAACCTTTGGACAAGAGGAGAGATCAACTCTCAGCAGTTTATCAGGCAACTTTAAAAGGATCCAAGCAAGGATATCCGACTTGTCCAGTGCTACCAAACTGCCAAGAAAAAGAGAAAAAAATTTAAAAAAAGAATAGTTTTGGGTGGATTATAGGAGACATATGTAATAAAGTTAAAATTGACAATATTAAAGTTAGTCCTACAGTACCAATGCCTGCAATACCACCGTGGATGTTTGATAACCCAAAAGAAAACATGCAATTACTAAAGAATAGAAATTTAAATAGTTAACAGATAGAAAAATGGATTGAGATATGATATATACGGATGCATCAAAAACTATAAAAAAAAAAATAAAGGTAAGAGCTGTAGCAGTTATCCCACAAGGAAACATAGTATTAAATAAAATAATCAGTGATAAACTATCTGTTTTTTACGGGGGAATTGGTAGCAATTTATATGGCAGTTAACTGGATAGAGGAAAACAAAGCAAGGAAAGTAGTTGTGTGCTCGGACTCCAGCAGTGCATTGATGAGCATAAAAAAAACATAGCATCAGAAACAAGACAAGATTTAGTTTATGAAATAGTTCAGGCAATCTATAGAATAAATAAAGCGGGAGGTGTGGTAACATTTCTTTGGGTTCCTTGGAAGATATTGTAGGATGGAATTCACAACACATAGGATATAAAGCATTATACACGTATTTAAAAAACATTGGGTTAAATAAAAGAATATAGAGTAGGGATCCATCTTGGTCCACACTCCATTTCAGTAAGTGACGCTAATGCACACCAGAAGGTTGCTTGGCGGAAACAACCGCCCACCTCCGGAATCAGTCCCCGCCCATTCCCCTTAGGCGTGAAATTCATTTGAGCGAAAGACATTGGAATGAGAGGAGCTCTTTAAAGCTCCTGAGAATCTTAAAAAGCTTACAGAAAACGAGAAAAACTTACAGCGGAGGCATGTCGGACATTCGCCGTTGTTTTCGATGATTTCCCCTCGGAGCAAGGATTCGATGTCTGGGTTCTTTGGCGCAATCAAGCCTTCTCCTCTGCCTGGAATGGCCGACTCTCTTCGACGGCCGTCGACGGACCCGTCAGCGTTAAGGGAGACCAGCGAGCCGGAGATGTAAACGGAAAATCTGTAAGTAAATATATGTATATATGTATCGTATACCGCATGTTTTTTTCTTGTAAAATGATAATCATTTGACTCACCAGACTGCGATTGTGTTAAAACGATCGCGTTAGGATCTTACGGCAATTCCTCTATGAAACAAAATAATGAATACACATAATATTAAATCATTCGAAGGTTTAAACACACCTCGATAATCATCTTCCAACTTTGTAAGATCGTTTAAGCAAAGTTCATCGTCTTTCACTTCGTCGTCATCAGCTGGTAAAAAAAAAAAAAGTATTACAACGTCGTACACGTGCAATGCTTTTAACGTTTAAATGCTTAAATGGAGTTAAACCAATGTCTAATAACATGGTAAAGCAGAGGTAATGGGGGGTGTGTGTGTGTGTGTGTGTGTGTGTGTGTGTGTGTGTGCGTGCGTGCGTGCGTGCGTGCGTGCGTGCGTGCGTGTGTGCGTGTCCACATCTCCCTACGTAACATTCCCAGCCATCAATACATCAAAGCAGGGTCAAACATATGGTTAACCTTAAACTAATTAGTTCTTCCCAATCGTTTTAAACTGTCAAATGGATGGTCACATGCTGCTCAGATGACATTCTCAAGCTTCCTTAAAAAACTGACCTCAACCTGAAGGTCTTAACTCCACCCTCTTCCTGGTTTAACCCCTCCCACTTCAGGTCTTAACTCCACCCTCTTCCTGGTTTAACCCCTCCCACTTCAGGTCTTAACTATGCCCTCTTTCTGGTTAAAACTCAGCCCTCTTCCTGGTTTAACCACTCCCACCGCAGGTCTTAACTCCACCCTCTTCCGGGGTAAACCACACCCACTTGACCTTGACATTTGACCCTGACCTTTGACTTTGACCTTTAACCTTGACCCCTCATACATCATTGACATTTGCCCTTGACCCCTCATAAATCATTGACCTTTGACCTTGACCCCTCATAAATCATTGATTTATGACCCCCCATAAATCATTTTTGACAGAAGGTACGGACTTAAATTCTCTGACGTAGCCTCCTCTCCAGTACACCTGAATAAACCTTACCGGGAAGGCTGAGGAGTGTGATCCCACGATAGTTGGAACACACCCTCTGGTCCCCCTTCTTAAAGAGAGGAACTACCACCCCGGTCTGCCAATCCAGAGGTACCGCCCTCGATGTCCACGCGATGCTGCAAAGTCTTGTCAACCAAGACAGCCCCACAGCATCCAGAGCCTTAAGGAACTCCGGGCGGATCTCGTCCACCCCTGGGGCCTTGCCACCGAGGAGCTATATTGACAGCCCTAAAAACATATTGCACTTGTGGTGACTTTTGGTCATACTTGTCACTGCAGCAATCTGGAAGAAACTGAATGGGATTCATTCTGGTTGAAGAAGTACACTACTGGACTTGCTTATGTTCAAACAGTTCTGCTGTGGACTAACCATTTTAATAAGCACAGAAGTCCTATATCAACACCACACACGTTTGGGTGGAAAAGGTTGTTCCTCTCAATTGCTCCCCTCCGCATCACACTTGGCAATGTCATATTTTGGCATTGAAGCGACCCTCTCCCCGATTTGGGGAATAACCATGGCCGCCCGTCCCTAAACGCATATCACACGCTGCGTGCAGTGCCTCAGGTTCCAATGGTGATTTGCTGGGCCCGTTTTGTGTGAAGAAGCCCAGTAGTGAAGTGAAGTGAATCATATTTATAGAACGCTTTTTTTCTGCAAAGACTCAAAGCTCTTACCCAGTGAAACTTACATCTTTAAGCCACATTTAAAGCAGTGTGGGTGAAGTGTCTTGCCCAAGGACACAACAGCAGTGACTTGGATAGCGGAAGCGGTAGTCAAACTTGGAACCCTAAAGTTGCTGGCACGGCCTCTCTACTAACTAAGCCACGCAGATGCCCGACCTGAGCTTTTTTTTTTAGGAAGGTTTTAAAATGTATGTTGCGATTGTTATGCACAATTTATTTCCTATGAATTAGTTTTAGTACAAAACATACCACAAAATAAAGTTTCCACTGGGGCCGATTTAAACACATAGGGACCCGGGCCGCCTTTTTAAGCCCCCGCAACTCACCATATTAGTAAAACTGCTTATGTGATTTAAAAAACAAAAAACAAAATCAAGTCAATAAATTACAGTAGCTTTACTTCAATGATCATTTTAATGACTCCCTGTTTGAGCACATGATGGACTCTGGGAACCTGCAGTGGAAAAAGAAAGAGCAATAACAGTCCCAGTGTGAGCCTATTAATATTCTTCCATCTTCCAACCCCCCCTCCGAGAACTGGTATATCCTGTAGTTACGCACCCAACGCTAATGTGACATTCAGTTAGCCGGTTATTGCACATTCACTTTCACATATCTGTCCATGCATCTATTATCATACCAAAATGAAAGTAAGTCATTGGTCATTGATGGACACCTACATCTGAATAAGCAAGAGTTGTTGTTATATTGTAAACAAAAGCATTTTCAGTATCCACAGTACAATACATAGTACAGTATGTACTACAGTGGGGCAAAAAGTATTTAGTCAGCCACCGATTGTGCAAGTTCTCCCACTTAAAATAATGACAGAGGTCTGTAATTTTTATCATAGGTACACTTCAACTGTGAGAGACAGAATGTGAAAAACAAAATCCAGGAATTAACATTGTAGGAATTTTAAAGAATTTATTTGTAAATTATGGTGGAAAATAAGTATTTGGTCAACCATTCAAAGCTCTCACTGATGGAAGGAGGTTTTGGCTCAAAATCTCACGATACATGGCCTCATTAATCCTTTCCTTAACATGGATCAATCGTCCTGTCCCCTTAGCAGAAAAACAGCCCCAAAGCATGATGTTTCCACCCCCATGCTTCACAGTAGGTGTGGTGTTCTTGGGATGCAACTCAGTATTCTTCTTCCTCCAAACACGACGAGTTGAGTTTATACCAAAATAGATACATGGATGATACAGCAGAGGATTGGGAGAATGTCATGTGGTCAGATGAAACCAAAATAGAACTTTTTGGTATGAACTCAACTCGTCGTGTTTGGAGGAAGAAGAATACTGAGTTGCATCCCAAGAACACCACCCCTACTATGAAGCATGGGGGTGGAAACATCATGCTTTGGGGCTGTTTTTCTGCTAAGGGGACAGGACGATTGATCCGTGTTAAGGAAAGAATGAATGGGGCCATGTATCGTGAGATTTTGAGCCAAAACCTCCTTCCATCAGTGAGAGCTTTGAATACTTATTTTCCACTATAATTTACAAATAAATTCTTTATAATTCCTACAATGTGAACTCCTGGAATTTTTTTTCACATTCTGTCTCTCACAGTTGAAGTGTACCTATGATGAAAATTACAGACCTCTGTCATCATTTTAAGTGGGAGAACTTGCACAATCGGTGGCTAACTAAATACTTTTTGCCCTACTGTATATGGATGGAGTATGCTTACTTCCCACCTGCTGCTTCCAAGAAACTTTCCTAATCATATTCTGTCATATTTTTGTTTTGATGCTGTATTTTTCCTCCTGAATTGGACTTCCTGGGCCACTTCCTCATTTTGAAATTAGTTTTACTACGTCTTAACTTACTTCCACAGCGATTATAAGGGGAAAAAAAACAGTAAATGTTTAATATTTTATGCAACACTTTTTAATACATTAATACATATATAATGGAATAAAGGCTAGTGTTGAGAACAAGTTCTGAGAGGATGTAATGCTCGCTTGGTTGTAATTAACACAAAATAAATTGAACATTTTGGTTGCTCATGTTCAATCAGATCTAACCAAAGTGGTTTGCTGACGGTTGTATAATCGCATGGCTGCTCTTGCATTCCTCTTTTTTGTGGTCGAGCAGAAAGTTACTTTTCTGATGATTTATGAAGTAAGCAAAAATGAGAACTCGTACTACAGTTTAGTTATGGGAAACAAACAAGAGTCTCTCAGACCTGTCGCTGTTCTGTTCCAACATACAACATAAGCACTAAAACTGACCCACTTATGTAGTATTGATGCGTGTTTGCCAAGGGCCACGTTTTATATGTTACTACATGACATGAAAACATTACGATACAAGACAATGTCAAGAAATTAATTCTGCAAGTATGTTTTGAAAAAATGTGATAACCATAGAACAGGACAGTGCGCAGTAGAACCTCGGCACAAACCTAATTGCTTCTTGAACAGGGTTCATAAATAGAAAAGTAACTGAAATCAATCACTTTCTTACAATTTTGGACCACTCTTCTTTTGCAAACTGCTTCAGGTCTCTCAAATTTGAAAAGTGCCTTCTCTTAACTGCTGTTTTTAGATGTTGCCATAGATCTTCAAAAGGATAAAGATCTGGACTCATTGATGGCCACTTCAGAACTCTCCAGCGCTTTGTCTTAAGCCATTTTTGTGTGCTTTTTGGGTCGTTGTCCTGCTGGAAGACCCATGACCTCTGACAGAGACCCAACTTTCTGACACAAGGTGCTACATTATGTCCCAACATTTTTTGGTCGTCCTCAGATTTCCAGATGCATTGACCGTGTGTGGCTTCCAGTCTTACTTTTTTATGTCACTGTGTCAGCAGCGAGGTCCTCCTGGGTCTCCTACCATACCGTCCCTTTTCATTGAGATGGCAACAGATAGTGCGAGCTGACACTGTTGTACCTCGTATCTGCAGGTCAGCTTGAATTTGTTTGAAAGTGGATCAAGGTTCTTTATCTACAAACCCCCTTTCCATATGAGTTGGCAAATTGTGTTGGATGTTACTATAAACGGTACGGGTGTGGGGAAAAAATCGATCCGAATACGAATCGAATCGAATACGTTCTGCGATTCAGAATCAATTCTTATTTTTTTTAAATCGATTTTTTTTATATCAATCCAACAAACCACTACACAACAATACCATAACAATGCAATCCAATTGCAAAACCAAACCTGACCCAGCATCACTCAGAACTGCAATAAACAGAGCAATGAGAGGAGACACAAACACGACACAGAACAAACCAAAAGTAGTGAAACAAAAATGAATATTATCAACAACAGTATCATTATTAGTTATAATTTCAGCATAGCAGTGATTAAAAATCCCTCATTTACATCATCATTAGACATGTATAAAAAAAAAAAAAGAATAGTGTCACAGTGGCTTACATTTGCATCGCATCTCATAAGCTTGACAACACACTGTGTCCAATGTTTTCACAAAGATAAAATAAGTCATATTTTTGGTTCGTTTAATAGTTAAAACAAAATTACATGATTGCACTCAGTTGATAAAACATTGTCCTTTACAATTACAAAAGCTTTAAAAAAAAAAAAATACTACTCTGCTAGCATGTCAGCAGACTGGGGTAGATCCTGCTGAAATCCTATGTATTGAATGAATACAGAATCGTTTTGAATCGGAAAAATATAGTTTTTGAATCGAGAATCGAGTTTAATCGAAAAAAATCGATATATTATCGAATAGTGACCCCAAGAATCGATATTGAATCGAATCGTGGGACACCCAAAGATTCGCAGCCCTAATAAACGGAATACAATGATTTGCAAATCCTTTTCAACCCATATTCAATTGAATGCACTACAAAGACAATATATTTGATGTTCAAAATCATAAACTTTATTTTTTTTGCAAATATTAATTAACTTAGAATTTGATGACTGCAACACGTGCCAAAGTAGTTGGGAAATTAAATCAAATCAAATCAAATCAACTTTGTATATAAAGCACATTTTAAATTTACCACAGGGGTAGCCAAAGTGCTGTACAATGGGCAGGTTAAAAGATAATGCGAGGATCGTTCGGGCTCCAGTACTCTGGAATGCCCTCCCGGTAACAGTTCGAGATGCTACCTCAGTAGAAGCATTTAAGTCTCACCTTAAAACTCATTTGTATACTCTACCCTTTAAATAGATCTCCTTTTTAGACCAGTTGATCTGCCGCTTATTTTCTTTTTCTCCTCTGCCCCCCCACCCCTTGTGGAGGGGGTCCGGTCCGATGACCGTGGATGAAGTACTGGCTGTCCAGAGTCGGGACCCAGGATGGACCGCTCGTCGGGACCCAGGATGGACCGCTCGTCGGGACCCAGGATGGACCGCTCGCCTGTGTATCGGTTGGGGACATCTCTACGCTGCTGATCCGACTCCGCTTGGGATGGTTTCCTGTGGACAGGACTCTCGCTGCTGTCTTGGATCCGCTTTGAACTGAACTCTCGCGGCTGTTTTGGAGCCACTATGGATTGAACTTTCACAGTATCATGTTAGACCCGCTCGACATCCATTGCTTTCGGTCCCCTAGAGGGGGGGGGGGGTTGCCCACATTTGAGGTCCTCTCCAAGGTTCTCATAGTCATCATTGTCACTGGCGTCCCACTGGGTGGGAGTTCTCCTTGCCCACTGGGTGTGAGTTTTTCTTACCCATATGTGGGTTCTTCCGAGGGTGTCGTAGTCGTAGTGGTTTGTACAGTCCTTTGAGACATTTGTGATTTAGGGCTATATAAAAAAATAAACATTAAACATTAAACATTGACCGAGCAAACAACACAACACAAACAGAACATGATAAAAAATAAATAAATAAAACATAAAAACAGGTTCACAGCATGTGTATAATGGGGCGCCATTGCAGTGTTAAAAGCCAAGGAATAAAAGTATGTTTTTAAGAGAAATTCAAAAACAGGAAGAGAGGAGGCTTGTCTAACACTCAGGGGTAGGTCGTTCCAGAGGTTGGGAGCATGTTCACCACTGTGTTACATCACCTTTTCTTTTAACAACACTCAATAAACGTTTGGGAACTGAGGAAACTAATTGTTGAAGCTTTGAAAGTGGAATTCTTTCCCATTCTTGTTTTATGTAGAGCTTCATAATGTGGCACACATGTTCGATGGGAAACATGTCTGGACTGCAGGCGGGCCAGGAAAGTACCCGGACTCTTTTTTTTACGAAGCCACACTGTTGTAACACTTGTCTTGCTGAAATAAGCAGAGGCGTCCATGATAACGTTGCTTGGATGACAACATATGTTGCTCCAAAACCTGTATGTACCTTTCAGCATTAATGGTGCCTTCACAGATGTGTAAGTTACCCATGCCTTGGGCACTAATACACCCCCATACCATCACAGATGCTGGCTTTTAAACTTTGCGCCTATAACAATCCGGATGGTTATTTTCCTCTTTGTTCTCGAGGACACCATGTCGTCTGTTTCCAAATATAATTTGAAATGTGGACTCGTCAGACCACAGAACACTTTTCCACTTTGCATCAGTCCATCTTAGGTGAGCTCGGGCTAAGCCAGGCCGGCGGTGTTTCAGGATATTGTTGATTAATGGGTTTGGCTTGCATAGTAGAGTTTTAACTTGGACTTACAGATGTAGCGACCAACTGTAGTTACTGACAGTAATTTTATAAAGTGCTCCTGAGCCCATGTGGTGATATCTTTTACACACTGATGTCGGTTTTTAATGCAGTACCGCCTGAGGGATCAAAAGTCCGTAATATCATAGCTTACGTGCAGTGATTTCTCCAGATTCTCTGAACTTTTGGATGATTTTACGGACCGAAGATGGTAAAATCCCTAAATTCCTTGCAATAGCTCTTTGAGAAATGTTGTTCTAAAATTGTTCGACAATTTGCTTACAATTTGGTGACCCTCGCCCCATACTTGTTTGTGAATTACTTAGCATTTCATGGAAGCTGCTTTTATACCCAATCATGGCACCCACCTGTTCCCAATTAGCCTGCACACCTGTGGAATGTTCCATATTAGTGTTTGATGATCATTCCTCAACTTTATCAGTATTTATTGCCACCTGTCCCAACTTCTTTGTCACGTGTTGCTGGCATCAAATTCTTAAGTTAATGATTATTTGCAAAAAAAAATTTTTTATCAGTTTGAACATCAAATATGTTGTCTTTGTAGCATTTTCAACTGAATATTGGTTGAAAATTATTTGCAAATCCTTGTATTCCGTTTATATTCACATCTAACACAATTTCCCAACTCATATGGAAACAGGGTTTGTACAATTCTAACAATTCTTCCCTGAAGTCTTTCATCAAGTTTTTCTTCTGTCCACAACCAGGGAGGTTAGCAACAGTTGGAACATTTAGATCTCTGGAGATGGACTTGTAGCCTTGAGATTGTCCATGCGTTTCCACAAACTTGGTTCTTACCATCGGATAAATTATTTTTGTGTTACTTATAACAGTGATACTGAATTTATAGCATGAGACTGCTGCGTTTTCTCAACAACAGCGTCGATGTGGGGTTGCTGACAAGCGTTGAGATATCTACTTCGGCACCCCACAGTTAAAACATGGAGTCTCTCCTGCTGCATACCTTGAGAGGAGCTTTGTGAGGCGGCACAAAGCTCCTCTCTATTTGCGCCTCCTGATGAAGTAAACATGTCGCCGTGTTAATGGGCTTCTTTGTTTCACAAAAGTTCTACACTAAATGTTCCTTTTCTCCATTAATGTGCTGCTTATTTCTAGATTTATTAGAAGCCCTTCATATAATTCACACTGAGGACGAACATTTAAATCAATTTAGCCGCCAGCTGAAAGGGAGAAATCCAATAGTCCACTGGCGCTAATCCACAGGCAGTAATGAACCAATTTTAATCAGCCAGCAATGGCCCTTAATTATGTTTCTTTCTTTTCTTTGTGTCAAAGCAACTCCCAAATACAGCCTGCTGCAAAAAGCTTCATTTATGGTATCTTCCACACACTGGATAATTAATCAAAATAAATGAATATACAGTATTGCATACATGTAAACAAACAACACTTGCACGTTTTAAATGCACACACAGAAATGTCAATAAATAAAAGTTCAAATCATATGTCAGTAAGACTGTTATTATTATCTCCACAAAAACATACAAGTAATGATAACCATAGAACAGGAAAGAAACTTACTGAGACAAAAGGGTCTGTCTTGCCGGTAACAAAAAAAGCAGTGCATTTACTTTAATATAAACTGCATACACAAACATATTTAATCTTACTGAGTAGATGCAAATTAGCATGTAGCTGGAAGTGTGACTAGCATGGAAATACTATGTCATGCAAATAATGACTAAATTAATCCATTTTAGTTTAATTTGCAGTTTCTAAAATAGTCCGTACAATTAAAGGTGCTATTTGCAACTTTTTCAAAGTAAAAAATATAACAAGAACACCAAATTTGTTTGACAATTGTCTATATTTTTCACAAATACTAAGTTTATGTAATAAACATTTTTACTGGCCCGAATAAAATGATTGGTGTTCACGGCTGGCACTCACCTGGTCTCGGGCAGGGAGCACGTGCACACATACAGAAGCGGTCCAAAAGAAGCAACAATTTGCAATCATGTTGTTGTCATGATACTACATTCGATGACTGCTAACACTAGCTATCCAAATTGCTATTATTAGCTTACATCACCTAAACTTAATGCGCGTGCATGTATTAAATACAGATATAATAACGTCATTGTGTACAAGAAGCCAAAAGAGGGCGGGCAACACTGTAAAATACATTGGAAAGTTGGCACCTTTAGGCGTGCGTCTTTGTTAATGTTGCAAACAGCCCCTTTAGTAAAAGGTTTGATTTCTATTTACATGGTTTCCTATGGGGAAAGAGTTGTGCAAGGGGGTAATCACTGTACTGTACAATATATATTTACAGTATGGATGTAGTGTAGTGATTAACGAAGCATATTCTAATCTGCAAAAATGATGACATCCTCGTTTCTCGAAGGAGATTAGAAGGCTTACAAAAGCTTCACTTACAGCTGCTAGCCCAAGTGGTGGTTCCCATAAGCGTCCACATAATTAACCCAATTCCATCCTTTCAAAACATTTGTCTTTAAAACTGGTAAGATAAACAGTATAGCAGCAGGTATTTCCTATACACAGTCATGTGAAATGTCAACCAAAACGTGAAATTCTGCGTTTTTAAGCATTGATTGTCGCATCAAAATGTCACTTCCACGTTTTTCTTAATATGGTATCAAAAAAAGAGGATCTGAACAAAACACACTTGTGTCAGCCGTACGTAGGTAATCGCTGTTCCTCTTGCCTAAAGGCCAAATTGCAGGACAGGGAGACGATCGGGGGTGCCGAAAGAAGCTCACTATTTAGCATGGTTAGGATCCTCTAGCTTGCTTACTTGTTGCCGCCTGCGTTTGCTCACCGAGCCACAACAATGATGGCTATCTAATTCGCTGCTAATCATATTTAGATGATGTCCGTAACTAGTTGTAGTTCTACAGTATTTATTTGTAGCCATCGAGAAAGTACTGTATATCTTTTGACAAACAGAGGTCACAACACCAGAACTATATTACCTGAGGGGGCTTGGCTACAGGATAGTTTCCAAATGTGAAATTTTCTCTGAGTTCTTTGCATACATGTTTTATAATTTTACATTACAATTTAAATGATACTAATATTAGTAAATGATCTACTAAAAAAAAAAATATGTGGTACATAAGATGGGACAAGTAAGTGTCAAAAACAGCCAAAAGAGGTTAGTGGATGAGAATAAATCTAAAGGTAAAATATAGTGTAGAAATGCACACAATTGCAGGAATTGTAGTCTTGATTTTCAAAATGTTCTTTTGGGGTTTGCGTGGAAACACTTTGTGCCGATAGAAATGGTCCTTTTTTTTGTTGTTGTCAGTTTTCCTCTTTTTTTGTTTTTTTCCCCCAAAAGGGTGCTCACTTGCCTGCATGCATGGCCGCCTATTGCTGTATTACTGTACACACCCTCCTCACAAGTCATCACAATGACATTTTGTTCAACTTTAGATGCAGATGACTCACAGGGCGTCCTCTCGATGGATGAAGTCAAGAGGTTTGATCATTCCCTGCTGCTTCTCCCTGCAACAAAAGAGGTACTTTTGTCATAGCACACAACAATGTAGCGCTTCTCTACATTGCACATTGTGTCAACTCGCTTGTCTCTTTGTTACATTTGTCATGTCCAAATACAAAAACAATGCCGTTGCGCAACTTCAAGGTGACATTCCTAAACTACAGACATCTTTTTTTTTTTTTTCAAAAAACACGCCCTGTGTTGTTTATTAGCATTATAATCTGTGTAACTGTCAAAAATCACTCTTTACCCTTTGTTCCAAAATTGTTCTCTTTTTGATGTTATTTTATTTTTGTTAAATATTTTATGCTTGTATGTATTTTTTTCAAAAACAAGGTGCAAAGAGGAATACTGAGGGTGTTACAGTCTTGATTGGTAAATTATCAATAACATGTATTTTAATGCATTATTAATTTATTGAGTTAATCAAAGTTTAGTAAAAAAAAAATTAATTACACTTAATGTTAATATAATAATGAATTTACATTGTTGTACCATTAGATCCAAAGTAACAATTCCTTTCATAAAATATAATAAAAATTATTTATATATTTTCCTTTTACCACATTAAATATTTTTAACAAGAGTGGATCTAACACTGATAGTCATAAGGGTTGTCAAATTTTTATTCGAAACTATTCTTCATTAAAATAAAGAAGCAAAAATCAAATTTTTATTTATTTTATAAAAATACTTAATGACTTTGTTTAAATAGAATTGTATTAAACAAAACCAGTTTTATTTTAATAATTAATACAAAAATATATCAGAGTTGTTTAATTTATGGAGGAATGTTATTATAAAATTATTGATTTATAATCGAGAATCGATCATTAATCGAATAGTTATCCTCAAGAATCCAATTTAAATTGTGTGGTGCCCAAAGATTCACAGCCCTAATAGTCATAAAATATTTTAACTGTCCGTGCAAGCTATTGTACCTTTTATTTTAATGTAATGCATTCTATTTTTTAGAGGCAGCATGGTGGCACAAAGTTTAGTGTGTGTGCCTTACAATAAGAAGGTCCTGGGTTCGGGGTCTTTCTGTGTGGAGTTTGCATGTTCTCCTCGTGTGTGTGTGGGTTCCCTCCGGGTACCCCGGCTTCCTCCCACCACCAAAAACATGCACCTGGCCCTAAATTGGCCTGAGTGTGTGAATGTGAGTGTGAATGTTTGTCTATCTGTATTGGCTCTGTGATGATGAGGTGACTTATCCAGAGTGTACCCCGGCTTCCGCCCGGATGCAACTGGAATAAGCTCTAATCACTCCCGCGACCACGGCAGGGACCACCGGTAGATGATGGATGGATGGATGGATGGATGGATGGATGTATTTTGTTTTTCAGGCACTATAGATGCACACCTCTAAAAATGTATGATCACCATAAAAACCAAAACAAACATACAATAGTTAATACATTTAAAACTACCGAACAAATACAACTTAATAAACTAATGTAAATTAAAAAAAGAAACAACACAGTGAGCAAATGAGGACAGTTTTCCGCAACACGTGAATGTGAGTGTGAATGTTGTCTGTCTATCTGTGCTGGCCCTGCGATGAGGTGGCGACTTGTCCAGGGTGTACCCCGGCTTCCGCCCGAATGCAGCTGAGATAGGCTCCAGCGCCCCCCACCACCCCGAAAGGGACAAGCGGTAGAAAATGGATGGATGGATGTTAGCAATCTACTTACAATTTGTTACGAGAAGTAACTATGGTAAACAATGATGCAGTGCAACATCTTATCCACTAGATGGCAGTGTAGTCCACAACCACTGTAGTAACTTTTCTTTCAGGTTGGGTGACATGGAAGAAATGCGTATGATGTGATCTAGGGTATGTTTCTCTAAAACCGAGTTTCTGCCATCTCTTTCTATCCTTTTTCTGAGATCATATCAGGTGCTGCAGTTTTCTTGATGTGTATCCTACCTAATTGTGATCAAAATATGTGAATTTGTGCTAACTGCCTGTTGCCAGTGTAACTGCATGCATGTAATATTCATTGAGATATCTTAGGTGGGCTATTAATGATTGTTGTTTTTACTGTATACTCCTTGCTGCTGGCAATCTACATCTTGACCATTGAAAACTAATTTTAAAGCTAAAACTTGCGTATTTACAACAATGTGGATTAAAGTGCTTTGTTCCTGTTCAAATAAACTAATACAATGAAAATAATAATGAAATGAAACTCTTGAGGACTTAGTGCAATAACTTTGCCTTCCATACAGAGAGGAAGCGAAAGCTGTGATGCATTTTTGCATCCAACCTGTCTAAGTGCACGTTACAAGAAGCAAAAGGGTGTTCAATATTATCTTCAGCATGAAAAGAAAGTGCAAGAAGACAGCAGCTTTATAGTGCATGTGCGATGAATGAACTGCGGCTAACCCAGAAATGAACAACCTCAGCTGACGGTGTGTATGGTTGTTACAGACTCAAACCTGTTCAGATGGTGAATAAAGCCTTACTATGCTTGACTGTGCCAACCCGTAATAGGGAGCAATTCTAGGTAATGTGCTCAAAGGCACACCCGTTAGGCCAATTCATTAAGGGAACATTTTGTTGACTCTTTCCTTTCCTGCTGATGTAGAAACCTGGAACGATTCTGTTCTGCTTCTTGCACTCAACGCACTCCAAAACTGACGCATCAGCGCTGCGGCTGCCTATAAGGATTTCACACCAGTGACTAGCACAACCTCACTACACCACCTGAGGCTGGAGGACCTGGCTCAGCTTCCAAACTGAGTTGGTGCCTTTGAAGGCCACAAACGAAGGTCAGAATGTTCTCAGATGTCGGTATTATTCTAAAATCTTCCTAAATATTGCATGACCTAAGATTGTAAATTGTGTCCTATAGAATGCGTGTTCTATTACATTGTCCCACTCATATGTATGATACTTAATTATGGGAAATACTGCATGGTATATAGTAGTATGGGTGTACTCTCTGGAAAATAAAATCTCTAATTAGCAAAAGGTTAAAAAAAAAGTGGCTGAAGGCAACCTTCTGATGTATTTTTTTATCTTAACAACACAACATGTATTAACTCATTCATACACTCTGAAATGTTGGTCGTTGTTCCGTACTGTGGTTGTAAATTAACTTATCAGCGGTATTAATGCTGACTGGGCAGTGTGTGCCGCATCGCTTTTACAGCATTAGTTTTGTTGCCACTGTGTCATGCAGAATACATTTTAATAAATGGCCGTGTAATCAAAGAGACCTGTTTTTCCTTTAACAACATATTTAATGAATAAAACTACAATAAAGTCAAATTGCTAAGCAGCATAAAAACAAGTCCAGTTATGTGGCTACTCTGTCAGTATTTAATAAAATACTCAAATATTTAAAAAAGTAATTTCCGTGCTTGTCGTGAGCCATTTTTTTATTAGCATCTTATTATTAGGAATAGTATATGAATGTTATTGATATTTATTCATGTGTATTGTCTAGTATTGCTTGTATTTTACTAAGAAGGCTGTTACAATACTTAAATTTAAAAAAAAAGTTAAAAACCTGGTGCTATGGTTATAGTCACACTTTTTTGCCGTTCACAAAAATGTGATATTCGCTAACATTTTAGGTGACATAATGCATGATTTGTACTTATCATCAATTTTGTATTCCCTTTATTTTCATTAGGGTCACTGCTAGCCAATCCCACGGCATATAAAAAACAAACTGATTTGTACTTGGATATTATTCCAAATGTGACCACTTTAGGGAAGTTTCACTGTATCGTTGAGAGAAAAAACAATCAAAAGTGAACTCACACGTGTGGCTCCATGTCTGTAAAAAAGCTGTCAATGTTCTCCTGCTGCATTTCCGGGTCCAGGTGAGCCAGGTAGGTGCACAGCGTCTTAAATATGTCAAATGGGATTCTCGCGGCACCCCCTTCCTCATCCTCGGTCAGGATCTCACAAGCGACCTTGAGGGAGCTCTTGAGGGTCTGGTTGAAAACACAAAGCAGCATCAGAATACAGCGCATGACTGCCCCTGCGTGGTCACATAGTTAAATAGCATGGACTGCAGCATCTTTTTCCGGCCAACTAACATCATCTGCAAAGTTCTCCATGCTTGAAATGTGCTTCCACCTCGTCTCTATCCTTTGACTGTCGCTCTTTCAATGCGGAATTACCAACCCTGATGGGAGCATCAAGATCACGTTCAACCTCACAATGTGTTGAAAGTAATGTAAAAATCTCACATCTCCCAAAGCACTGCAGCCCAGCGCGAAAAATTGCAACCAGGAGATGTCGGTGTCAAAATTCCCTAGGGTCAACATGTTGTCCAGCTGTTCCTTTGGCAGACATAGAGCCTTCCATTTCTCCTGCAACTCTTCTCTGCTGCATGTTTCTTCAGAGGACAGCTGTTTTGGAGGAGAAAGTAAAACATGAACGAAATCAACTAATTATACCAATAAATATATAAACACATAAAAAATTATCTTTGCTCCTATCACAAAAATACAGACAGCCAAAATAATATGAAGATACCTGTTTGTGAAGAGTTTTAAGCAGACCTGGAGTCAGTGCTGCGTCTTTATTCTGGCTGTCGACGTGTAGCTCCAGTCTCTCCTTGACAGGCAGAGTCTCTCCTTTAGAAAGTGCATCAAAATATCTGAGAAAAGAGAGAAATATATGTTTCCTCTTTGGTGCCTCTCAAACAGTCATAGCAATTGTGTCTTTTTCCATGCATGAACAATACACAAAGACTCCAAGTAGGGGACGGTAGGCAGTGGTTAAATAAATCCACAGGCTGATCAGAAAATATTTAAAAAATGCCTTAGCTTTTTTTTTTTTTTTTTTTTTAAATGGCAGGATATCCTTACTGTGATGAGGTGGCGACTTGTCCAGGGTGTACCCCACCTTCCGCCCGATTGTAGCTGAGATAGGCACCAGCGCTCCCCGCGATCCCACAGGGAATAAGCGGTAGAAAATGGATGGATGGAGGATATCCTTAATTAGAATAAGCTCTTTATTTGGAGCCGTGTTAGTCCACTACTAGCTTGACACATAAACACAAATATCAGGTTTTAATAGTATTTTATATTTAAGGCGGCGTGAAAAAGATGTGACAGCTGTCTGTAGAGATGGGCAATATGATAAATGTTGGTACCATCTGATAGCAGATGTACTTGGGACATTTTTATAGGATCATTATATTTTGAGATTGTTGAGTAAAATTAGAAATAAAAGACAAGACTATTTTTTTAAGGCAAATAAAAATTTGTGTTGACACGCATGTTTTTGTGAACAATTTAACAATATTTTTTAAATTATTTCGCATGTTGGACTTTGGTTTGGGTTTTCCTACGTTTGCACATGCATTTCCTGTTCGGCGCTCCCATTTTGAATTTCTGTTTTGGCACTCTATGCTGTGCTTTTACTTGAATTAGACTGCCAATTAGAGGGATATTTAATTTAGCTGCCACTCTTGCGGGTTGCTATTTTTTGGACTAATGTTTGGACATTGTGCTAATTTTTCCTTTTTTGAGCCTTGTGTTATTTTTGTAACTTGTAGTTTCATGAGTCATGCTACACCTTCAATTCCCTTATAGACTTTGACTGGATCAAATTTGTCTCAGAGTTGTGGGGCGTGGGATATAATATTATTCCTTTTATGACACACAATTGAGCAAAATAATATCGACTCTCCATCAAACCCTTTTGCGTTTATTCACCAAAGATGAATAAATGAGAACTGAAAAACATACCCTGGATCAGACCAGGAGCGTGTCGGTTCATTATTTACCTTTTCTTGCAGGATTCCTGCTCTGACTCTTCGCTGGATGATACTGCAAACCTAAGACAACCTGGTAATGAGGCATTCTAGTGCAAATGTTAGTCTTGCCTATGCAATTTAACCTTTTCTTAGTTCTTTCCACCTGTACTTTGTGTATGACTAAGTTGAAAGCCAATTACCACATTTAAGGCTTCCTTCGCCAGTAACAGAAGGGAGGGGCTTCATTAATATTCCATGCAGTTATTTCTATTGTAAAAGAAAGTCAGTAGATGTAGCAGCAGCAACAAGCAAAGCTCCTGGGATCCAATTAAAGTCATTTGATGCAAAGGTATAAGACCTGGCTTGGAAACATTTATATGAGAAATGTATAATATTCAAATCAACTCACGCTGCAGACCACACCAGCAGGTCTTTGGGCTGTGTTCGGATGGCTGCCTTTGTGAAGTTCTTGAGGATGTCTGGCAGTCCTTTTGGAATGTTGATTTGCTGAGAACAATACATTGTCTCTGGGGGAGGCATGGCTGCAACACAAAGCATGTCAAAATGAGAGAAACATTCCGGATTGGATCAGTGCTTACTTATCTGGTGGTGTACAGTGTTTCCTCCAGAAAATGTGTTAGTTATGGTGGATTCTCTCCAGGGAACAGTCGGACGTATGGGGTGGGTGGGTGTAAGGAACAGTGTAACTCGGTAATAGACTACAGACTGAGCTGAAGTACGCCGGCTTCGTCGCGTGAAGACGCCTAAAAATTTTGGTTGTGTTTTCCGCTCCATTTGCAGAATAACGATGTGTATCGATATTTTTTCGGTAAAGTAAAAACAAATCACTAAACAGTCCTACTTACCTACACTAAGTGTAGAGGTAGGTATTTGTTTCTCACTTGTCACCGATGATAGTGGATGTGGCTATGTGTGTGTGTGTGTGTGTGGGGGGGGGCTGAATGATTGGTGAATGAATAACACCTGCACCTGCCTGTGAATCCTTTTGTCTTGTATAGAAAGAGAGAGTGAGGTAGGGTGCCGTTACGTCTGTTGACCATCATAGTCTGGTCCATATAGTCCTGCAAATCTATCTGCATGTAATATATTGTTTTTTACTCAAGTTAAAAATACATCACCCTCAAAACTGCAGTAATGACTTCATGTTGTATCCTTGGACCCTTGTATGCTTAGTCTGGTCCATATAGTCCTGCAAATCCATCTGCATGTAATATATTATTTTTTACTCAAGTTAAAAATAAATCACCCTCAAAACTGCAGTAATGACTTCATGTTGTATCCTTGGACCCAGCGTGTCAGACAGAGCCCTGCTTTCTACTCTCAACGACTAATTTTTTACTGATAGTCACACAACACTATAAGTATGTCATTATTATGACTTATTAAGTCAATATTTTGACTTAGTAGTTTACTAAGTCAAAATAATTACAAAATAATGACTTACTATGTCAAAATAATGACTTACTAAGTCAAATTAATAAGCATTTGCAATTAGCGTTTGAAGAAAATAATTAAAAGTGGGTCCACATGCTGAAATATGCTCAACTCATTATGCTTGATTTGTTACAGCATTTGGGAAGCCTGTAGTAGATTTTTTTTCTGTAAATGTTATATTTTTATCAACATGTGATAGCAGGGACCCTGTCATTCAAAACTAGGCTGCTACATTACTAATAACTAATGTAACTATAGCTGAAACAATAGTACAATAGCACCATGGAGTTCATGTAGGCTTTATGATGCACTTACATTATTATATAAACTATCAGAGACATCCTCAGGAAACTCTTTATTTAACATAATGTTGTTTTTTGCTGCTTCAACACAGAAAAACATAAAGTGAAATACAAACCCTGTTTCCATATGAGTTGGGAAATTGTGTTAGATGTAAATATAAACGGAATACAATGATTTGCAAATCATTTTCAACCCATAGTCAGTTGAATATGGTACAAAGACAACAGATTCGATGTTAAAACTGAAAACAATTTTTTTTTTTGCAAATTATCATTAACTTTAGAATTTGATGCCAGCAAAGCAACACGTGACAAAGAAGTTGGGAAAAGTGGCAATAAATACTGATAAAGTTGAGGAATGCTCATCAAACACTTATTTGGAACATCCCACAGGTGTGCAGACTAATTGGGAACAGGTGGGTGCCATGATTGGGTATAAAAACAGCTTCCATGAAATGCTAAGTAGTTCACAAACAAGGATGGGGCGAGGGTCACCAATTTGTAAGCACATTGTCGAACAGTTTTAGAACATTTCTCAACGAGCTATTGCAAGGAATTTAGGGATTTTCCTATCTACTGTCCGTAAAATCATCAAATGGTTCAGGGAATCTGGAGAAATCACTGCACGTAAGCGTTGATATTACGTTTTAGACATGATTCACATCTTGAAACCATTTTGTCAATATCTGCGTTAATACCTGTGCACATCTCTTACATTTCTCTATGCCAAGGTGCTCTTCATGAAGTCATTTAAGAAGTTTTAACCTCAGTGACTGTGGGATAAGAACTTGATTTCTCCGGAGCAAGAGTCCATCACACCCAGCTTTTCTCGGATGCTAGCAATCACCCCTTGGCCATCCTTCTTTCATATTCTTGATGACTCTTTGTAAACAAATGTCTGTCTCGGTTACAGCTGTGATATCCCTGGACTTCATATCTGATACATAGATAAGGTTTACATCAGTCAGAGTCAAGCTTGAGTTGGTACCTCTTGACAGATCATCCGACAGGACAATGTGCTTACCAGGCGTGTAGGTGAGGTCGAAATAATAGCGTTCTAGCTTTATCAGGAGTATTCGGATACCTGGAGACATCGTGCTGAGATTTTTTTTTGATTATTGCAATTAATGGTTTGTTGTCTGTCTCTGCTACAAATGTATGAAGGCCGTAGACGTAACTGTAGAATTTTTCAAATTCATACACAAGTCCTAAGCATTAATTTTTGATTTGTGCATATCGACACTATGCTGTCGTCATTGTTCTGAATGCATACGCAACTGGCCGCCAATCTTCACCTTCTGACAGCAACACAACTGCTACAATTCCATCCTTTGAGGACTCTGTGGATATTTTCATCTTTTTTGATGGATCAAAGTATTCATGCACTGTGGTTCTGTTGTTAATGCTGTTTTTAGCTGAGTCCATTCCTTTTCATTATGTTCTGTCCACTTGAAATGACATTGGTCCAGGATTAGGTGTGTCATACGTACATAGTTTTTAAGACAGATTTGGAATGAACTACCGAATGAAGGTTATTATTCCTAAAATCCTCAAGACCCCTTTTTTACCTTCTGATCTGGGCATTTCTAGTATTGCTCTTATCCTTGTCTGGTTCCACTCCAGCAGCTTTGAGCTTGTCTCCAGAAGTTACACCAAACTGACACTTTGCTTTATTGAGCTTCAATCCATACGTTTGTATGCTTTGCAATACTTTTAACAGTCTTTCATTATGTTGATCAAGTGTAGAGCCCAGACCACAATGTCATCCACATAAACTCGGACACCTTCGACTCCCTATATAATATGCTCCATGGCTCTATGAAATACTTCTGGTGTGCAGAGCAGATTCCAAAAGCATCCTCAAAAAGCAATAATGGCCAAATGGTGTATTAAGTATGCAATATTTTGTGCTATCTTCATGTAGTTTAATTTGCCAAAATCCTTGAGATGCAATCTTCAACTCTCACTGAATCGGTTCGCAGCCGAGTGTAAAGCGACTGGGAGGAGAATCAGCACCTCCAAGTCCGAGTCCATGGTTCTCGCCTGGGAATGGGTGGAATGCCATCTCCAAGTTGGGGAGGAGATCTTGCCCCAAGTGGAGGAGTTCAAGTACCTAGGAGTCTTGTTCACGAGTGACGGAAGAGTGGATCGTGAGATTGACAGGCAGATGGGTGCAGCGTCTTCAGTAATACGGACGCTGTATCGATCTGTGGTGGTGAAGAAGGAGCTGAGCCGGAAGGCAAAGCTCTTAATTTACCGGTTGATCTACGTTCCCATCCTCACCTAAGGTCATGAGCTTTGGTTTATGACTGAAAGGACAAGATCACAGGTACAAGCGGCCGAAATGAGTTCCCTCCACCGGGTGCCGGGTCTCTCCCTTAGATATTGGGTGAGAAGCTCTGTCATCCGGGAGGAGCTCAGAGTAAAGCCGCTGTTCCTCCACATGGAGAGGAGCCAGATGAGGTGGTTAGGGCATCTGCTCAGGATGCCACCCGGACGCCTTGGGAGGTGTTTAGGGCACGTCCGACCGGCAGGAGGCCAAGGGGAAGACCCAGGACACGTTGGGAAGACTATGTCTCCCGGCTGGCTTGGGAACGCCTCGGGATCCCCCGGGAGGAGCTAGGAGGAGCTGGAGGAAGTGGCTGGGGAGAGGGAAATCTGGGCTTCTCTGCTTAGGCTGTTGCCCCCGTGACCTGACCGCAAATAAGCGGAAGAAAATGGATGGATGGATGGAAAATCCTTGAAATGCAACCACTTTACTGAAAAATCTTGCACCTGCCATCTCGCTTATAATTTCCTCTCCAGTGTGAATCTGATAACGCTCTCTTTTTGTGTTGGCATTTTAGTCTTTGTGATACATGCACACATGACGATTACCACTCTGCTTTTTGATGATCACCATTGAGTTCACCCATTCTGTGGGATCTTCTTTTTGTTTTACAACTCCTAATGATTTTGTCTGATCTAGTTTCCATTTCAGCTTTTCACTTAACGGTACTGGAACTTGTCGTGGCACATGAATAACAGGTTGCGCATCCTTTTATAGTTCCACACCAAACCCGCTAAATATTCCAGGGTACTAGTTCGCAATTGCTTTTACGCTGTTAGATGTATTTTTTTCACCAGGCCAATTTTTTCACACGCTTGGTCTCTTTCGCCTGCTCAGTGGTTTTGTGGTTAGAGTGTCCGCCCTGAGATCGGTAAGTCATGAGTTCAAACCCCGGCCGAGTCATACCAAAGACTATAAAATTGGGACCCATTGCCTCCCTGCTTGACACTCAGCATCAAGGGTTGGAATTGGGGGTTAAATCACCAAAATGATTCCCAAGCGCAGCCACCGCTGCTGCTCACTGCTCCCCTCACCTCCCAGGGGGTAAACAATTCAGACTGTAATTTCCCCACACCTAGTGTGTGTGTGACTATCAGCGGTACTTTAACTTTAAGTAAGGATTCATGCCCCTCTGGAACTACAGCAAACTTGAGGAACTGCGCCTTCCCTTTTACTTTAATTTGGAGGTTGCATCTCCCCAGCGTCTGTATGAGTTGACCATTGTAAGCCTTCAGTGGTTTATGATTAGTATATATTTGTGGTTTTATTTTCCATTGCTTTGATGTCATGTTCGCTAATCAAATTAGCTTTTGCACCTGTGTCCAGCTTAAAAGTAACTACAATTCCATTCACTTGAATAGGCTTCCTCCACTTATCTTGCTCAACCATGTTCACACTTGTCTTGTTTCTTTGTTCCCAGAATGATCTTCTGTCTCCATACCCACAAAGAATGTGTCAGACAGAGCGGTCTCCTCCACTGCTCGTACACATTCGCCTGTCATTTTCACCTTGGAAAAAACATTTTTTTGCAAAATGATTTTGTCCTTTAAACTTTTTGCAGACTTTTCCATAGCCCAGACACTCATTTTCTTCCACATCTTTTGCAGTTAAATGCCCCTGATTTATTTTGGTATTTTATCTTGTTTTGTTTTATTGTGCACCTTGACACTATCTTTATCTTTAACCTTTATCTAAAGGTTCTGACATGCTGCAGGGCTAATTCCTTTGGTAGAGAAGGCCAGTAACGTGGTGGGAGTGGAGCTGGACTCTCTGGCGCTGGTGTCAGAGAGGAGAAGTCTAGCAAAACTCCTAGCCATTATGGACAACACCTCCCACCCACTACACTCGGACCTTGCGGAGAGAATGAGCACGTTCAGTGGAAGGCTCAGACTCCCTAAATGTAACAGAACGACACAGGAGGTCCTTCTTACCGACAGCCATCAGACTGTATAATGCATATGTTCCTTCTTGACTGCACTTAAATGTAGAATATATGTATAATATTTTTATATTATTCATATATTATATATATAATATATGTCATATATTATTTATTATTATTATTGTTTATTGTGAGCGAACTGTGGTGCTGAATTACCCCCAGGGATCAATAAAGTACTTTCTATTCTCTATTCTATTCCTACAGGGTCGCGGGGGCCTATCCCAGCTGCACATGGGCAGTAGGCGGGGTACACCCTGGACAAGTTGCCAACTCATCGCAGGGCCAACACAGATAAAAAGACAACATTCACACACTAGGGCCAGTTAAGTGTTGCCAATCAACCTATCCCCAGGTGTATGGCTTTGAAGGTGGGAGGAACCCATGCAGTCACTGGGAGAACATGCAAACGCCACACAGAAAGATCCCGAGCCCAGGATCGAACTCAGGACCTTTGTACTGTGAGGCATACGTACCCTGTACCACCGTTCTTAGCCCTGGAAAATGTTAACTTCGGCTAGTAACGTTGGTTCTGCTTCCCACAGCAGGCTGTTTCTCACTTTCTTGTCCGTAACTCCAAAAACACTCTGGTCACGGTTCATCGATTCTTGCAGCTCTCCAAAATTAAAGGTTTTAGCTTTCAGTTTTGAATCAGTCAGAAAAGTGTCAAAACTTTCAAGTGCTTGCATGAGCGATGTTCATCAAATTTTCAGATGACAGTTTTTAAATGCGTTGTTACCTTTGCCGTCAGCAAACACAAAGGTATTGTTTACCTTCACAGCCAGAGTTCCAGCTGGGGTGCTATTTTCCTTGCCTCGGGTTTGTCATCCAGTCCGGTCGCTTATAAATACAGCATGAAGCGCCGTTTAAAGGTGCGCCACTCACAGTCAACATTCCTGGTCCAAATTACAGCGTCAGGCGACTTTATACTTTCCATGACTTCAAGTAGTTCACTCATGGTACCATGTTTTATGTCACTTCAAAACATATGTAGGACTTGATTGATATATTGAAACAGCCATCCATCCCATCCATTTCTACCACTTATTCCCTTTGGGGTCGCTGGTGCCTATCTCAGCTACAATCGGGCGGAAGGCGGGGTAGACCCTGGACAAGTCGCCACCTCATCACAGGGCCAACACAGATAGACAGACAACATTCACACTAATTGGCCCTAGTGTGTGAATGTGTGATTGAAACATTTATTAGTAAATTGCACAGTATAGTACATATTCTGTACAATTGACCACTAAATGGTAACACCCGAATAAGTTTTTCAACTAGTTTAAGTCAGTGTCCACGTTAATCAATTCACGGTAAAAGGAAGTTCCCATACCAGGAGTTGAACCCGGGCCGCCAGGAATCCTAACCACTAGACCAGGGGTCACCAACCTTTTTGAAACCAAGAGTTACTTCTTGGGTACTGATTAATGCGAAGGGCTACCAGTTTGATACAAACTTAAATAAATTGCCAGAATTAGCCAATTTGCTCAATTTACCTTTAATAAATACATCTACATATGTATAAAATAATGGGTATTTCTGTCATTCCGTCGTACATTTTTTTTTTCCTTTTACGGAAGTTTTTTTTAGAGAATAAATGATAAAAAAAAAACACTTTATTGAACGATTTAAAAGAGGAGAAAACACGAAAAAAATTTAAATTAAATTTTGAAACGTAGTTTATCTTCAATTCCGACTCTTTAAAATTCAAAATTCAACCGAAAAAAAGGAAGAGAAAAACTAGCTAATTTGAATCTTTTTGAAAAAATAAAATAATAATAATAATTTATGAAACATCTTGAGTAATTTTTCCTGATTAATATTAGATATAGAATTTTGATGACATGTTTGAAATAGGTTAAAATCCAATCTGCACTTTGTTATAATGTATAACAAATTGGATCAAGCTAAATTTCTAACAAGGACAAATTATTATTTCTTCTAGACTTTCTAGAACAAAAATGTTAAAAGAAATTCAAAAGACTGTGAAATAAGATTTAAATTTGATTCTACAGATTTTCTAGATCTGCCTGAATATTTTTTTTGAATTTTAATCATAATCAGTTTGAAGAAATATTTCACAAATATTCTTTGTCGAAAAAACAGAAGCTAAAATGAAGAATTAAATTAAAATGTATTTATCATTCTTTACAATAAAAAAAAAAAAATACTTGAACATTGATTTAAATTGTCAGGAAAGAAGAGGAAGGAATTTAAAAGGTAAAAAGGTATATGTGTTTAAAAATCCTAAAATCATTTTTAAGGTTGTATTTTTTCTGTAAAATTGTCTTTCTGAAGGTTATAAGAAGCAAAGTAAAAAAAATTATGAATTTATTTAAACAAGTGCAGACCAAGTCTTTAAAATATCCATCCATTCATCAATTTTCTACCGCTTATTCCCTTTGGGGCCGAGGGGGGCGCTGGCGCCTATCTCAGCTACAATCGGGCGGAAGGTGGAGTACACCCTGGACAAGTCGCAACCTCATCACAGGGCCAACACAGATAGACAGACAACATTCACATTCACACACTAGGGACCATTTAGTGTTGCCAATCAACCTATCACCAGGTGCATGTCTTTGGAGGTGGGAGGAAGCCGGAGTACCCGGAGGGAACCCACGCATTCACGGGGAGAACATGCAAACTCCACACAGAAAGATCCCGACCCCGGGATTGAACCCTGACCACTAAGGACCTTCGTATTGTGGGGCAGACGCACTAACCCCTCTTCCACCGTGAAGCCTCTTTAAAATATTTTCCTGGATTTTCAAATTCTATTTAAGTTTTGTCTCTCTTAGAATTTAAAATGTCGAGCAAAGCGAGACCAGCTTGCTAGTAAATAACTAACATTTAAAATATATAGGCAGCTCACTGGTAAGTGCTGCTATTTGAGCTATTTTTTGAACAGGCCAGCGGGCCACTCATCTGGTCCTTACGGGCTACCTGGTGCCCGCGGGCACCGCGTTGGTGACCCCTGTGCTAGACCATATGGGACAACAATTTGTTTACTCTCAAAACGTCTTTAATGCAGTAAGGTAGGACACCTGGTGGTTTGTTCTATGCTATATATGTACTAAACCTGGTCAGTGGCCTTGTGGTTTGAGTGTCCGCCCTAGATCAGAAGATCGTGAGTTCAAATCTCGGCCTAGTGATACTGTTGTAATCACAATACCAATGGGCGCAATTTGCAAAATGCGCAACTGCATTTTGCAAACTTAATGTCAAATCAAATCAAATCAAATGTTTATTGGATTCATGACTATACAGTGTACATCCACAATTAAACTACTGACTAAACCAGTGGTTCTCAACCTTTTTTTAGTGATGTACCCCCTGTGAACATTTTTTTAACTGAAGTACCCCCTAATCAAAGCAAAGCATTTTTGGTTGAAAAAAGAGATAAAGAAGTAAAATACAGCACTATGTCAGCAGTTTCTGATTCATTAAATTGTATAATAGTGCAAAATATTGCTCATTTGTAGTGGTCTTTCTTGAACTATTTGGAAAAAATTTAAAATAACTAAAAAAAACTTGTTGAAATATAAACAAGTGATTCAATTATAGATAAAGATTTCTACACATAGAAGTAATCATCAACGTAAAGTGCCCTCTTTGGAGATTGTAATAGAGATCCATCTGGATTCATGAATTTAATTCTAAACATTTCTTCACAAAAAAAGAAATATTTAGCATGAATATTTATGGAACATTTCCACAAAAAAATCGTTGCATTTCTTTTCATAGTTAATGAACTTACATTCATATTTTGTTGAAGTATTATTCAATAAATATAGAAAGTATTTTTGAATTGTTGCTATTTTTAGAATATTTTTTGAAAAATTAACGTACCCCTTGGCATACCTTCAAGTACCCCCAGGGGTACACGTACCCCCATTTGAGAACCACTGGACTAAACTACTATCAAGTGTGGATTCAGGCCGAATGGCCTATTTCAAGTTCCAGGTAACCCTACATTATTATATTTTATAAATAGTAAACCAAGTTGTGGTAGTAGTTTAGTCAGTAGTTCTGTCGTGGATGTACACTGTATACTGATGAATCCAATAAACATTTGATTTGATTTGATTTGACATTAAATTTAAACAAATTGCGCGCCATTGGTATTGTGCTTACAACAATACCAAACACTATAAAAATGTGACCCATGTGTTCCTGCTTGGCACTCAGCATCAAGGATTGGAATTGGGGGTTAAATCACCAAAATAATTCCTGCTGCTGCTCACTGCTCCCCTCACCTCCCAGGGGGTGAACAAGAGGATAGGTAAAATCCAGAGGTTAATTTCACCACACCTAGTGTGTGCGTGTGTGTGTGTGTGTGTGTGTGTGTGTGTGTGTGTGTGACTATCAATGGTACTTTAACTATAAAGCAGTCACCTCCTAGCGTTCCAATCAGTGGCTCCATTGTGTACAACAACTATCACCACAATGTAGAGAAATAAACGAAGAATTGTTAGATTTTTTAATGAATGAAATAAAAAACGAAACTGAACTGAACGCGTATAAGATTGTGCTAATCACCATGGTACGTTAGGCCATCATGGACACCGTAGCTTAACACTTAGCTGTTAAAAAGAGCTAAAATACACCTTGACCATTGAATCTAATAATTTCAATAGGCGTATATGTTACCTGGAATGTCGTTGAGAAGGTAACGTTGACAAACAAAAACGTTTGAAGACAGAGGTTTTGGCTAGCTCAAAAACGTTTTGGAGCCTGGTTGCCGAGCAACGGTCCTTGCTCGTGTTTTTCTTCTTCGCCCCCTTCTGGTTGGGAGAGGAATAAACTAACTTCAAGGACTCGGTTTTCTTTGAACTTATTAATGGACTCAAAAAGTAGCAGAAAATTATCCATCCATCCATTGTCTACCGCTTATTCCCTTCGTGTATTCATATTTTAAATTCTAAAATCTCAGAATGTGAGTTATTTGCAAAGCTACTAAAAATATATGCTATTAATGCATCCTCACTATAACATGTCACTTCGCTTGACTTACACAGGTGGCAGTTTTGTGTAGTTTGATGACTGATTGTGTTGCGTATGTTCAGTGTGAAAAAACAATCACTAAACTGGAGGTCATTAAATAATTTACAAGTTAAAATACTACGAATTATTAATAGTAAACATTTTGTGCGAAATACAGTATGTGGCCCGTAAAAGCCTTTAAATGTTTGTTTTTGGCAACATTTAGTGGTCACATCAAATTATGTTAGGCTCATCTAAAGCTTTGCACAATGAATAGTGCTACAGGACTGTATTGGGACGTACCAAAAAATGTATTAAAATGAATAAATAAAACATATGTATGAATCCATATATTTATACGTATATATACATACAAACGTGTATACATATCGGTATATACATGTGTAAATATATATATATATATAGATATATACATACATACATATACATATATGCACATGTATATACACCTACATACATATATACATGCATGAATATACATATATATATATATATATATATACATATATATATATATATATAAATCCATATATTTATACATACAAACATGTGTATGCATATAGATATATACATGTGCAAATATGTACATGTAAACATAGATCAATATTGATATATACGCTATATACTGTACATATACATATAGACACATGTATATACCTACATACATATACAAACATGTACAAATATATACATATATATATATACATGTATAAATATACACATATAAATATATACATATACCTACATATATTAATATATATACATATATGTATACATATCAATCAATCAATGTGTACTTATATAGCCCTAATCACGAGAGTTTCAAAGGGTTGCAAAAGCCACAACGACATCCTCGGCTCAGATCCCTCATCAGGGCAAGAAAAAACTCAACCCAATGAGATAACAATGAGAAACCTTGGAAAGGGCTTCCCCACCCCCCATATACATTTACATGTCTATACATATACATATATATATATACATATATATATATATATATATATATATATATATATGCGATTTTTTTCCCACACCTACATATATATATATATATATATATATATATATATATATATATATATATATATATATATATATATATATATGTAGGTGTGGGAAAAAAATCACAAGACTACTTCATCTCTACAGAACTGTTTCATGAGGGGTTCCCTCAATCATCAGGAGATTTTAATGGAAGCATTCACATACAATGGTTTATATAGGGCACAGAGTGGGTGGGTACAGGCAGGCGTAGGGTGTGGTGATTGGCTCATGTGTTACCTAGGAGGTATGTTGAAATGATTTCACTGCGCTTGTTGAGGGATGATAGATTTGGATGATATATAATAAACAGTTTCTCTTTTAAGCATAGGTTGCATCTTTTATTACCACTGGTGTAAGGTGTGCTGGATGCAAGAATTTGCCATGTTATTGAATATTCAACATTATTGTCTTTGAGGTTCCAAATGTGTTTGCTGAGTTCTGTAGAATTCCGCAAAGTCTGGTTTCTAAAGGAGGCGTTGTGATTATTCCATCTTGTTTTGAACGCTCCTTCGGTTAATCCTACGTACGTGTCGGATGTGTTAATGTCCTTGCGTGTTACCTTTGCTTGGTAAACGACTGATGTCTGTAAGCACCCTCCGTTGAGAGGGCAATCAGGTTTCTTGCGACAGTTACATTCCTTATTGGTTTCAGAGTCGTTTAGTCTGGGGGTAGAAGTGTTTTTGTTCTTAGTTTGTTTTATTATATAAATTAATTCATATCCCTACCCTCACGCTGTGTTCTATCTTCTGCTGCACCTACGAGAGAACAACTCGTCACCACAATGCCACCGAGACGTCACAAAAACTCTACTATGCAAAGCCAAAGCCATTTATCAACAACACCCAGAAACGCTTCGATGGACTGATGCAAAGTGGAT
Source organism: Nerophis ophidion (assembly GCF_033978795.1). Lineage (NCBI taxonomy): Eukaryota > Metazoa > Chordata > Actinopteri > Syngnathiformes > Syngnathidae > Nerophis > Nerophis ophidion. Next base: position 30,394,130 of record NC_084625.1, on the reverse strand, counting down.
TAGTGTTCTCTGGTCTGACGAGTCAAAATTCAAATTGATTTAGAAAACTGTAGACGTCGTGTCCTCCGGAACAAAGAGGAAAAGAACCGTACTCATTGTTATAGGCGCAAAGTGGAAAAGACAGCATCTGTGATGGTATGGGGGTGTATTAGCCCAAGGCATGGGTAACATACACATCTGTGAAGGCACCATTAATGCTGAAAGGCAAATACAGGTTTTGGAGCAACATATGTTGTCATCCAAGCAACGTCTTCTCCAACAACAGTGTGGCTTCGTAGTAAAAGAGTGCGGGTACTAGACTGGCCTGCCTGTAGTCCAGACCTGTCTCCCATTGAAAATGTGTGGCGCATTATGAAGCCTAAAATACCACAACGGAGACCCTAGACTGTTGAACAACTTAAGCTGTACATCAAGCAATAATGGGAAAGAATTCCACATGAAAAGTTTAAAAAATTGGTCTCCTCAATTTCCAAACATTTTATTTGTCTTCACGGAGGCAAGGATTAGTGATTTAGAAGTAGCTGAAACACTGCTGACTGCGGATGGATGTTTGTTGCTAGCTAGCTAGCCATGTCTTAAAGAGCCTCTTCCTGAATATGTTTAAATGTTAGAAGTTCACCTTTATCATCAGTTTTTAGACCAAACTGCATCCATTCTCCCTTTTTTGTCAACACACCTTGTCTGCATGTAAGTACCCCGTGATAGTGTGCTGCCGAATACGCTCCTCTGCTCGTAAACCCGTCATGGCCGTTAAAAAAATAAATACATTGGAAACAGGTACTTTTAAAACATAGTACCGCTTTTGACCTGTTAGTACCGCGATACTGTACAAGTACCGGTATACCGTACAACCCTAATACATATAAATACTGTATATGTATGTGTATATGTATATATATATATATATATATATATATATATATATATATATATATATACTTACATATATATATTTATAAATATGTACAGACATACACAATATATGCATATATAAACACACACACACAGATAAATATATATGTACATATACACAATATATATGTTATACACACACATAAATATATATGTACATACACACAATATATGTTATATATATATATTCCCTGAAACAGCCCACTACCTATAATATAGGTTTTTTAAACATAAGATCATTGTCTCCCAAAACGTTGTTAGTTAATGATATCATCAGAGACAACAATCTTAACGTCATCGGTCTCAGCGAAACCTGGCTTAAACCAAACGACTTTTTTGCGCTAAATGAGGCATGTCCTCCTAACTTTACACATGCGCATATTGCCCGTCCGCTTAAAAGGGGTGGGGGGGTCGCACTAATATACAACGAAAACTTTAACCTTAGTCCTAACATAAATAATAAATATAAATCGTTTGAGGTGCTTACTATGAGGTCTGTCACACCGCTGCCTCTACACCTGGCTGTTATCTACCGCCCCCCAGGGCCCTATTCGGACTTTATCAATGAATTCTCAGAGTTCGTTGCTGATCTAGTGACACACGCCGATAATATAATCATAATGGGGGACTTTAATATCCATATGAATACCCCATCGGACCCACCGTGCGTAGCGCTCCAGACTGTAATTGATAGCTGTGGTCTCACACAAATAATAAATGAACCCACGCATCGCAACGGTAGTACGATAGACCTAGTGCTTGTCAGGGGTATCACCGTTTCCAAAGTTACGATACTCCCGTATACTAAAGTATTGTCCGATCATTACCTTATAAAATTCGAGGTTCAGACGCATGTTCGTCAAACTAATAATAATAATAACTGCTATAGCAGCCGTAACATTAATACAGCCACAACGACAACTCTTGCTGACCTACTGCCCTCGGTAATGGCACCATTCCCAAAGTATGTGGGCTCTATTGATAACCTCACTAACAACTTTAACGACGCCCTGCGCGAAACCATTGATAACATAGCACCGCTAAAGTTAAAAAAGGCTCCAAAAAAGCGTACCCCGTGGTTTACAGAAGAATATAGAACTCAGAAATTATTATGTAGAAAGCTGGAACGCAAATGGCGCACGACTTAACTTGAGGTGCACCATCAAGCATGGAGTGATGGTTTAATAACTTATAAACGCATGCTTACCTTAGCTAAAGCTAAATATTACTAAAATCTCATCCACCGTAATAAAAACGATCCTAAATTTTTGTTTAGTACGGTAGCATCGCTAACCCAACAAGGGACCCCTTCCAGTAGCTCAACCCACTCAGCTGATGACTTTATGCAATTCTTTAGTAAGAAAATTGAAGTCATTAGAAAGGAGATTAAAGACAATGCGTCCCAACTACAACGGGGTTCTATTAACACTGATTGTATATACAGCGGATACTGCCCTCCAAAATAGTTTTTCTCGTTTTGAGGAAATAACATTAGAGGAATTGTTACAACGTGTAAATGGAATAAAACAGACAACATGTTTACTTGACCCTCTTCCTGGGAAACTGATCAAGGAGCTCTTTGTATTATTAGGTCCATCAGTGCTAAATATTATAAACTTATCACTCTCCTCGGGCACTGTTCCCCTAGCATTCAAAAAAGCGGTTATTCATCCTCTTCTTAAAAGACCTAACCTCGATCCTGACCTCATGGTAAACTACCGACCGGTGTCTCACCTTCCCTTTATTTCAAAAATCCTTGAAAAAATTGTTGCGGAGCAGTTAAATGAACACTTAGCGTCTAACAATCTATGTGAAACCTTTCAATCCGGTTTCAGGGCAAATCACACCACGGAGACAGCCCTCACAAAAATGACTAATGATCTATTGCTAACGATGGATTCTGATGCGTCATCTATGTTGCTGCTCCTCGATCTTAGCGCTGCTTTCGATACCGTCGATCATAATATTTTATTAGAACGTATCAAAACACGAATTGGTATGTCAGACTTAGCCCTGTCTTGGTTTAACTCTTATCTTACTGATAGGATGCAGTGTGTCTCCCATAACAATGTGACCTCGGACTACGTTAAGGTAACGTGTGGAGTTCCCCAGGGTTCGGTCCTTGGCCCTGCACTCTTCAGCATCTACATGCTGCCGCTAGGTGACATCATACGCAAATACGGTATTAGCTTTCACTGTTATGCTGATGACACCCAACTCTACATGCCCCTAAAGCTGACCAACACGCCGGATTGTAGTCAGCTGGAGGCGTGTCTTAATGAAATTAAACAATGGATATCCGCTAACTTTTTGCAACTCAACGCCAAAAAAACGGAAATGCTGATTATCGGTCTTGCTAGACACCGAACTCTATTTAATAATACAACTCTAACATTTGACCACCAAACAATTAAACAAGGCGACACGGTAAAGAATCTGGGTATTATCTTCGACCCAACTCTCTCCTTTGAGGCACACATTAAAAGCGTTACTAAAACGGCCTTCTTTCATCTCCGTAATATCGCTAAAATTCGCTCCATTCTGTCCACTAAAGACGCTGAGATCATTATCAATGCGTTTGTTCCGTCTCGTCTCGACTACTGTAACGTATTATTTTCGGGTCTCCCCATGTCTAGCATTAAAAGATTACAGTTGGTACAAAATGCGGCTGCTAGACTTTTGACAAGAACAAGAAAGTTTGATCACATTACGCCTGTACTGGCTCACCTGCACTGGCTTCCTGTGCACTTAAGATGTGACTTTAAGGTTTTACTACTTACGTATAAAATACTACACGGTCTAGCTCCATCCTATCTTGCCGATTGTATTGCACCATATGTCCCGGCAAGATATCTGCGTTCAAAGGACTCCGGCTTGTTAGTGATTCCCAAAGCCCAAAAAAAGTCTGCGGGCTATAGAGCGTTTTCCGTTCGGGCTCCAGTACTCTGGAATGCCCTCCCGGTAACAGTTCGAGATGCCACCTCAGTAGAAGCATTTAAGTCTCACCTTAAAACTCATTTGTATACTCTAGCCTTTAAATAGACTCCCTTTTTAGACCAGTTGATCTGCCGTTTCTTTTCTTTTTCTTCTATGTCCCACTCTCCCTTGTGGAGGGGGTCCGGTCCGATCCGGTGGCCATGTACTGCTTGCCTGTGTATCGGCTGGGGACATCTCTGCGATGCTGATCCGCCTCCGCTTGGGATGGTTTCCTGCTGGCTCCGCTGTGAACGGGACTCTGGATCCATTGTGGATTGAACTTTCACAGTATCATGTTAGACCCGCTCGACATCCATTGCTTTCCTCCTCTCCAAGGTTCTCATAGTCATCATTGTCACCGACGTCCCACTGGGTCATTATTGTCACCGATGTCCCACTGGGTGTGAGTTTTCCTTGCCCTTATGTGGGCCTACCGAGGATGTCGTGGTGGTTTGTGCAGCCCTTTGAGACACTAGTGATTTAGGGCTATATAAGTAAACATTGATTGATTGATTGATACACACACTGTATATATATATATATACATACAGTATATTTATATTTATGTATATATACATGTGTATATATAATATATACATATATGTGTATACATATACATATATGTGTATATATACACGTGTATAAATGTATATATACACATGTATATATAGTATATATAAATACACACACAAATGTATATCTACACATATATGTGTATATATATATATATATATGTATACATATATATGTATATATATATATATATATATATATATATATATATATATATATATATATATATATATATATATGTATATACACACACATATATATTATATACTATTACAAATCCCGTTTCCATATGAGTTGGGAAATTATGTTAGATGTAAATATAAACGGAATACCTTTCAACCCATATTCGATTGAATGCACTACAAAGACAAGATATTTGATGTTCAAATTAATAAACTTAATTTTTTTTTGCAAATAATAATTTACTTAGAATTTCATGGCTGCAACATGTGCCAAAGTAGTTGGGAAAGGGCATGTTCACCACTGTGTTACATCACCTTTTCTTTTAACAACACTCAATAAACGTTTGGGGACTGAGGAAACTAATTGTTGAAGCTTTGAAAGTGGAATTCTTTCCCATTCTTGTTTTATGTAGAGCTTCAGTCGTTCAACAGTCCGGGGTCTCCGCTGTCGTATTTTACGCTTCATAATGCGTCACACATTTTCGATGAGAAACAGGTCTGGACTGCAGGCGGGCCAGGAATGTACCCGCACTCTTTTTTTAGGAAGGCACGCTGTAGTAACACGTGCTGAATGCGGCTTGTCATTGTCTTGCTGAAATAAGCAGGGGCGTCCATGAAAAAGATGGCGCTTAGATGGCAGCATATGTTGTCCCAAAACCTGTATGTACCTTTCAGCATTAATGGTGCCTTCACAGATGTGTAAGTTACCCATGCCTTGGGCACTAATGCACCCCCATACCATCACATGTGCTGGCTTTTGAACTTTGCGTCGAAAACAGTCTTGATGGTTCGCTTCCCCTTTGGTCCGGATGACACGATGTCGAATATTTCCAAAAACAATTTGAAATGTGGACCCGTCAGACCACAGAACACTTTTCCACTTTGCATCAGTCCATCTTAGATGATCTCGGGCCCAGAGAAGCCGGCATAGTGGAGCTTTAACTTGCACTTACAGATGTAGCGACAAACTGTATTTAGTGACAGTGGTTTTCTGAAGTGTTCCTGAGCCCATGTGGTGATATCCTTTAGAGTTTGATGTCGGTTTTTGATACAGTGCCGTCTGAGGGATCGAAGGTCACGGTCATTCAATGTTGGTTTCCGACCATGCCGCTTACGTGCAGTGATTTCTCCAGATTCTCTGAAACTTTTGATGATATTATGGACCGTAGATTTTGAAATCCCTAAATTTCTTGCAATTGCACTTTGAGAAACGTTGTTCTTAAACTTTTTGACTATTTGCTCACGCAGTTGTGGACAAAGTGGTGTACCTCGCCCCATCCTTTCTTGTGAAAGACTGAGCATTTTTGGGAAGCTGTTTTTATACCCAATCATGGCACCCACCTGTTCCCAATTAGCCCGCACACCCGTGGGATTTTCCAAATTTGTGTTTCATGAGCATTCCTCAACTTTATCAGTATTTTTTTCCACCTTTCCCAACTTCTTTGTCACCTGTTGCTGGCATCAAATTCTAATGTTAACGATTATTTAAAAAAATATATATATCTGTCAGTTTGAACATGAAATATGTTGTCTTTGTAGCATATTCAACTGAATATGGGTTGAAAATGATTTGCAAATCATTGTATTCCGCGTATATTTACATCTAACACAATTTCCCAACTCATATGGAAACGGGGTTTGCATATATATATATATATATAGGATGCGAAGGGTTTTGGCCCTCATTGAGATGCTCCATTTTTAAGTACTTTTGAGAACACTGGCAGTATCCTCATTGGCCTGTAATTACAGTATTTGCATCACTTCTGTCACCTGACTTATACACCGGGGTCACTACAGCCATTTTAACAGTCTGCTGGGACAGTCCAATGTTTGACAACTTGATTAATTTTAAGATTGGGCATATCAATGTTTCCTTATAGTTTTTAAGGAATCCAGCATCAAGATTGTAGTTGTCCTCAGCTTTGGAATTCTTCAAGGTGTTTATTATATTGAAAACCTCTGGTACAGTTATAAGTTTTATGGTGAAAGTCTGTTGGGTATTGGTTATTGAATTATTAGTGAAAGGATGGGATTTATAACATTTCCGTATCTCTTCCACAGAGCGCAACAAAGATAAGTTTAGTTGTTCTGCTAATATAGGGTCTTTCAAAAGCTGGTTAACTTTTAGTCCAAAATGTTTCATGTCTTGTCTCTTTTGCTGTACAGTTAGTTTGGAAATATTCTGCCAAATGTATTTTCCATTCCCTATGATTATTTTCCATTGGATTTTCACATTTCTAGTGTTACTTTATTTTTTCATACATGTAAACTTTGCCAATCTGTCGTCATACCTGGTTTTGATAATTTTTAAAGCAACTTAGGTCACTTTATTTAATCAGTTTTTAAACAGTTTGAATTTCATCATGGTAAATTAGGGCTTGAGCAGTGGCATAAGCCCCGCAGTGGCGATGCAGAGCGCCGCAAGGGCCCTATTTAAATGCATTTTTTTTCTTCTTTTTTTGAGGCCCTTAACATGCACGAAAAGTCCCCATATTTCGCAAGCGCATCAGGTATGGCGGAAAATGTTATATTTTTGGGGTCCCTAAAATGAAATTACAAAAGTGGCTCTTTAGCGCCACCTATAATATAAATACAAAACTAGCCCCCCTACCAGCTTCACGTATCGATAAGAAAAACTGAGGAGACGTCTATCATAACGGGAAGCACATAAGTCTCAGGAACCCATGCCAGAAAATGAACAAGAAGTCGCGCATTTTGGTTTTTGCCTTCCATTTTTTGGTGAAAAAAAGGGGTTGCACTTTAACAAACTCCTCCTCTGACCAAGATAAGTCACGGTTAAAATGACAAAATAATACATGTATAGGCGATGATAAAGTGCTAAAAAAAATGTGGCCTACACCATAAGATGTGGGCGTGGCATGGCGCCAAACATTGCTCCGATGGTTTTTTGGTCTTTTTTTTTTTTTTAAATGACCTACTTTAACGAATTATTCCTATGGACTTTGGCCAAATGGGTCGGATGTAATGCTCTTCAAGTTTGTTTACACTGCTAAAAGCTGTGAGTGAAAACATCTTGCAAGTGCAAAAAGTTTTTGCTTGGCCGCTTGCAACAAGGAACCTCCTTCCAGTTCTTCAAAACATAGTTACGCCCCGGTGGTCAACCATGTCCTCTGATAAGTCAATGTTTGAGTTACATAAGTGTGCTGACAGTTTGCCAGCCGGTGTCCCTCTTCTGCGGCTGGAGTATAGCTGATGAGCCGCAGGCCTCCTCTATGCAGGTGGTAAATAAATAAATAAATAATGCACCACTTCTCCCATAAAATTGTTGAAATTACAAATGCTTTGGTATTCACATGTTTATTTTGTTTGCATTGGAACATAAAAAACAAAAACAAAAAGCCAAACACAGAACTAAAAAAAAAATAGGCTGCTCAAAGTTATTGGCACCTTTTCAAAATTGTACAAACAGATGTATTCTAAGCATGTGATGCTCCTTTAATTAGTAATCAAACTTATCTGTAGCAAGTAACAGGTGCTGGCAATATAGAAATCACACTTGCCGCCTACAGTTAAAATGAAAAAAGCTGACTGAACCTTAGTGTTCTGTGTTTCACATTGAGAAAGAAGAGCAAAGAACTCTCAGAATATTTGCAAACCAAGATTGTGGAAACGCATGGACGTTCTCAAGGCCACAAGTCCTTCTCCAGAGATCTCAGTGTTCCAATGCCTACTGTGCGCGATGTCTTCAAGAAGTTTAAAGCCCATGGCACTGTAGCTAACCTCCCTGGACGTGGACGTCAGCGAAATTTTTATGAATGATTTCAACAAAGGATTGTTAGGATTGTGGATAAAGAACCTCGTTCGACTTCCAAACAAATTCAAGCTGACCTGCAGACACGAGGTACAACAGTCGACATCTCAATGAAAAGAGGCGCTATGGTAGGAGACCCAGGAGGACCTTGATGCTGACACAGAGAGTTTGCAAATAACTTACCTGAGGAAGCCAATATTCTTCGGGAGACAGCCCTGTGGACGGATAAGACTAAAGAAGAGCTTTTTGGTAAAGCACATCATCACACTGTTTACAGAAATCAAAAATTAAGACCTTCAAAGAAAAGAACACCATCCCTACAGTCAAGGTTCACTGATGTTTTGGGGTTGTTTTGCTGCTTCTGGTACCGGATGCCTTGACTGTGTGCATGGCATCATGGAATCCGAGGACTACCAAAGAAGTTGGGACATAATTTAGCGCCCAGTGTCAGAAAGTTGGGTCTCTTTCAGAGGGTCATGGGTCTTCCAGCAAGACAACGACCCGAAGCATATTTCAAAAAGCACACAAAAATGGCTTAAGACAAAGTGCTGGAGAGTTCTGAAGTGGCCATCAATGAGTCCAGATCTAAATCCTATAGATCTGTGGAGAGATCTAAAAGCAGCAGTTGAGAGAAGGCCCTCTTCAAATCTAAGAGACCTGAAGCAGTTTGCTAAAGGATAGTTGTACAAAAATCCAGTAGCAAGGTGTAAGAAACTCATTGATGGTAACATGAATTGATTGATTTCAGTTAATTTTTTCCATGGGTGTGCTACCAAATGTTAATTTGAGAGTGCTAATCATTTTGTCCAGTACATTTTTGAAGTTCTGTGTAAAATAATATCAGATTTGGCTTTTTTTTTTTTGTGATGTTCAAATGCAAACCAAATAAATAAACATGTGGATACCAAAACATTTATAATTTGTTAGAATAATTATGTATACATTATCACACAAATGTTATGCTTGAAGGCCGTTGCTATAGTTATTAGCTATTGTGCCCAATTTGTACTTTTCTATTTGTGCAAGGACACATTTTGTTATCAGCCACGGCATATAAGGGGTTGCATCGCCGTAGATATTTTGTTTGTCTTAGCCCGCTAACGGCCAAGGACCTCAACGAAGATAAGACGACAGCACGCAGACAAAGCAGAGACAAGGCAATCACAAGATCCCAGCACATTCCGTCACGCACTGTAGCTGCTTTGCATGATGTGTGCGACCACATCTTTTAGAGGCGGCCTTAGTGATGTTGACTGGGGAACTCCTGAATAAATATAGGATCGCGTGAGCTGTACCTTAGAGCGTAGGGCGAGACTGTGCCTAAGTGTGCAGCTCCATGCGTTATCCTCATGAGTTAAATTGAACTCTGTCTCTGCATGATTCCTTGCTTCTTGTCTGTTTAATAGATGTCATCAGTGTTTACAAATTACACCTGACAAATTTCAACAATTTTCAGGTGAAGTGGTGCATTATTTGAGTGCAAATATTTTTGGCTATGACTGTATACTTTGTGTGTATACACACACACAGACACCCCCAATATATATATACAGTACAAGTACAAATATATCTATATATACACATATTATATATACACATATTATATATATATATATATATATATATATATATATACATTCATCGATGTTATTTACATATATACACATACATATATATATACACATACAGACATATGTATATATACATACATACATATATACACATACATATATGTATATATACAGACATATGTATATATATATACATACATATGTATACATACGTACATATATATACATCCATCCCTCCATTTTCTACCACTTATTCACTTTTGGGGTTGTGGGGGGTGCTGGAGCCTATCTCAGCCACAATCGGGCGGAAGGCGAGGTACACCCTGGACAAGTCGCCAACTCATCACAGGGCCAACACAGATAGACACACAACATTCACACTCACATTCACACACTAGGGCCAATTTAGTGTTGACAATTAACCTATCCCCAGGTGCATGTCTTTGGAAGTGGGTGGAAGCCGGAGTACCCGGAGGGAACCCACGCATTCAAGGGGAGAACATGCAAACTCCACACAGAAAGATCCCGAGCCTGGGATTGAACCCAGGACTGCAGGACCTTCTTATTGTGAGGCAGACGCACTAACCCCTCTTCCACCGTGAAGCCTATATATATATATATATATGTATATATATATATGTGTGTGTATATACACATATTTATATATATATATGTGAGGCAGACGCACTAACACCTCTGCCACCTTGAAGCCTCTATATATATATATATATATATATATATATATATATATATATATATATATATATACACACACATATGTATATGGAAAAAATGGATTGTACTTTTATAGTGCTTTTCTACCTTTTTTAAGAAACTCAAAGCGCTTTGACACTATTTCCACATTCACCCATTCATACACTGATGGCAGGAGCTGCCATGCACGGCGCTAACCAGGTCCCATCAGGAGCAAGGGTGAAGTGTCTTGCTCAAGGATATAACGGACGTGACTAGGGTGGTAGAAGGTGGGGATTGAACCAGTAACCCTCAGAGTGCTGGCACGGCCACTCTCCCAACTTCGCCACGCCGTTTGTGTGTGTGTATGTATATATATATATATATATATATATATATATATATACATACATATAAACATACACACACATGTATATACATACACACACATTAATATATACACACACACATATATATATATATGTATATATATATATATATGCTCCGCTGTAGTGGCTGCTGTTGGCAGGAGCTCTGTGCTCTTGTCAACCTTTTGTGTTTCCCCCTTGTTTTCATGTTTTATATATATATATATATATATATATTTTTTTATATATATATATTTTTTCTGCCTTTTGGTTCGGGACTCTGTGGGACTGTGACAAGGGGTGGCACTTATGTGACTTCTGCGATGCCATCCGGGGGAAGCTCAAAGTAAAACCACTTCTCCTCCACATCGAGAGGAGCCAGATGAGGTGGTTCGGGCATCTGTATATGTCCTCTTCGCGGAGCTGGCCAGGTGGAGTTTCTTAAATGCCTCGAATGGCCGGCATTTAATGTTAGGGTTGCGTGTATTTTCAATGTACGTTCAGGGTTAAGAAGGGGTTAAAAACAAAACAAAAAAAGTGGCGCGCGCGGCAGCATTCGTGAGGGATGGGTGGAGACAGAGAGAGCGAGAGAGTTATGATAAACGCCCATGCGTTGCCAGGCTCTGCTTTTTATCCATTGATTTATCAGATTAATTTTTGTATTATCTAAAGCAGGGGTGTCAAAATTGTGCCCTGGAGGCCATTTAGTAACTCACAGCTAATGTTTTAAAGGCCCATGGCACATTCTAAAAATACTATTGAAATAAACAAAAGTGACATAAAAAAGCTGAAAGGCTAAATGTAATTTAGAAAAAGTTGCAACTTTGACTAATAAAACAAAGCTTTTTTTTTCTTTCAAACTGTCATTGCTCAAAACATAATATTGAATCAAAATCAATGTTATGAATTATTGACCTATCCGATTTTCCGACTACTTCACATCAAATATTCCACTAAGAAAAATATTTTTGGTGGAAGATTTAGCAAATTTGTTAAATAAATAATCAAAAAATGTATATTTTGTTGTTTTCGTACTGTACCGAAAATTAACCGAACCGTGACCTCTGAACCGAGGTACGTACCGAACCGAAATTTTTGTGTACCGTTACACCCCTACCTGGTGGGGTCTCAATGATGCTAAAAAAGGTGAGGAATCATCCCAGGACTACACAGCAGGACTTGCTAAATGACCTGACAAGAGCTGGGACCACTGTTTCCATGGTCACTGTTGGTAATATACTAAGACTTCATGGTTTGAAATCATGCATGGCACGGAAGGTTCCCCTGCTTAAACCAGCACATGTTAAGGCCCGTCTTAAGTTTGCCAATGACCATTTGGATGATCCAGAGGAGTCATGGGAGAAAGTTTTGTGGACAGATGAGACCAAAATTTACCTTTTTGGTCATAATTCCACTATGCGTGTTTGGAGGAAGAAGAATGATGCGTACCATCCCAAGAACATCCCTACTGTGAAGCACGGGGGTGGTAGCATCATCCTTTGAGGGTGTTTTTCTGCTCATGGGACAGGACGACTGTACTGTATTAAGGAGAGGATGACTGCAGCCATGTATTGTGAGATTTTGGCCAAAAACCTCTTTCCCTCAGTCAGATCATTGAAGATGAGTCGTGGCTGGATCTTCCACCATGACAATGACCCAGAGCACACATCCAGGAAAACCAAGAAGTGTCTTCGTAAGAACCATATCAAGGTTCTGGAGTGGCCTAGCCAGTCTCCAGACGTAAATTAAATGCAATTAAAAATCTTCGGAGGTAGCTGAAAGTCTGTGTTACTCAGCGACAGCCCAGAAACCTGACTGATCGAGAGAAGATCTGTGTGGAGGAGTGGGCGAAAATCCCTCCTGCAGTCTGTGCAAACCCGGTGAAGAAGTATATGTGAACTACAGGAAATGTTTGACCTCTGTAATTCCAAACAAAGGCTACTCTACCACATATTAATGTTGGTCTTGAAGTACTTATTTTCAGCTGTATCACACGAATAAATTGTTAAAAAATCATAGTTTGTGATTTCTGGATTTCTCTTTTTAGGTTATCTCTCATACAATGGACATGCACCTACCGTGGAAATTTCAGACCCCTCCATGATTTCTAAGTGGGAGAACTTGTAAAATATCAGGGTGTTCTAATACTTATTTTCTTGACTGTATATATATATATATATATACAGTCAAGTGTGTGTGGGTGTATATCCATCAATCCATTCCTACCGCTTATTCCCTTTGGGGTCGCTGGTGCCTATCTTATCTACAATCGGGCGGAAGGAGAAAAGTCGCCACCTCATCGCAGGGCTATATGTATCTATATGATGTGTGTATATATGCGTGTATGTATATATATATATATATATATATATATATGTTAATATGTGTGTATATATATTTATGTATGTGTATGCATATATATGAATGTATATGTATGTATATGTGTATGCATATATATTTATTATGAATGTATATATGTATTTGAATGTATATATGTATTTATATGTATATATATGTGTATGCATATTCCGTATATTACCAAGTAAACGCCCTTGGGCAAATAACCGCCCATGTCCTAATAGCCGCCCGGGGTCTGAGCCCATTTTGTGAATTAAATGCCTCTTCCTATTAATAGCCCATGTATAGCGGTACACCACAACTGATGGACGGGAATACTTTAAGGGGGAAGAAGAACAGAAAGTTTGACTTACAGTTCAAGTTAGCGGTTGTGAAGAATGCGGAGCAGAATTTTGGTTTGGCAGCAGCCAGGGAGTTTAACGTTGACCCAAAATGTGTACGCGAATGGAAACCAAAAAAGGGAGAACTACTATCTCAGTCTGCAATCGATGGAAAACGGGCTCGCTTATCTGGTGGTGGTAGGAAGAAAGTGAGCGACGAGCTTGATGCTAATTTGTGTCAGTGGATACATCACGTTCGTGGACTGAACCACCGTGTGTCCAGCAAAATGATCCGCATTAAGGCCAAGGAGTTGTATGCCACCGCGAGTGACACGAGAGACACCGGGGTGGTGTTTGGTGCAATGAGTGGCTGGTTTAATCAATTCCTGCGTCAGAACAACTTTACCCTCAGGAGGAGAACTGTTGCACAGGACGCTCCCGTCGAGAATATTGTCAACTTCCTCGTTTTCTCTACTAAACAGATAGAGGCCAAGAAAATCCAGCCCAAGAATATCATCGCCATTGATGAAACAGCCGTCTGGTTTGACAGGGCTGGTTTTAGTACGGTCAATGAGAGGGGCGCCCGCTCTATCTGCTTCAAAACCACCGGCCACGAGAAGGCACGCGTCACAGTGGCTCTTGCAGACAAAGCAGACAGGACAAAGCTGAAGCCTTACATTGTGTTTAAAGGTGCTGCCCGTGATGTAAAGGCTATGCAGAGTATCCCCGGGGTGATCATAGCTTCATCTAAGAATGGCTGGTTTAATGATGACCTGACAAAGGATTGGCTTCAGAGGGCAGTGGGGAAATTTCACTTCGGACTGCCATATCAGCGAGGCCACGAAGGCAGAGCTCAAAAGGGGCTACAACCTTACAATGGCTGTTATATCTGGAGGTTGCACAAAGTACCTGCAGGCCCCCAAGGTAGTGTGGAATGGCCCTTTCAAAGCGCAGCTCCGTGACTACTATGATAACTGGATGGCTGGTGATAAAGACAAGACCTAAACCAAGTCAGGGAACCTGAGAGCCCCTTCCTGCCGCCTCCTGGTCGACTGGATTCTGGGAGCCTGGGATGCTCTGGATCGGGACACTCTGATCAACTTATTCAAGATAGGCTGGCTGGTTGTGTGTATGTGTGTGTGTGCGTGTGTTGCAAACAGTAGCCATAGCTGATTGTTGCTTTCTGGTATCCTACAAGGTGTGTGGGCTGACGGTGGCAGCTGATGGGAGTGAGGACCAGCTCATTTACTGCCTCAAGGAGGGACAGTCATGTCAGGCAGGCAGAGAGATGCTGTTGAGGGCTAGACAGCAGGATGCAGAGAAACAGCAGTTCCTCAATAAACTTGTGATTGAAGAAGAGGATGATGATGAGGGGGGTGAGGGAGAGGAAAGGGAGGAAGAAGGGGAGGAGGATGATGAGTGGGTTTAAGTTGCATTTGGGGTTGTGTTTGCTGCAGTATTATTGTTTTGATGATTTTACAGAGTACTTGGTATCATAATTTTATGTTTCCTGTATGCTGCTTTGTTTAAAACTTGGAATGCTGTAGCTTTTATTTTATTTAAGTGACACTATTGTTGTTCGGTTTTGATGGTGGGTTTTGTACTTGAGTACCATAATTAAATTTTTCCTGGTAGGCTGCTTTATTTAAAAACTTTATTTATTTTCAGTATTGGTATTCTATTTGACAATTGTTGCACTACTGCCATGTTGAAGCCTTGTTGATCTCTTGTCTTTTGATTGTCTTGTTTTTTTGTTTGTATGTTTACAATAGCTTTTCCATTTAAAGTTGTTTATACGAAAAAAAAAAAATACTGGACAGCAACCATTGTAACCAAATAATGGCCTGGTGCAAAAATAAAAAAAAAGCCTTGTGCAAATAACCACCTGCTTCTTTTAAACGCCAGTCGTCACAAATGATTTTGTGAAACAATTGCCCGGGCTACTATTTGGTAATATTTATATATGCATGTGTGTGTGTGTGTATATATATATATATATATATATATATATATATATGTGTGTGTGTGTATATAAAGTATATATATGTATATACGTATGTGTATATACAGTATATCTATCTATATATATACTGTATATACACACATACATAGATATTATATATCTATGTATGTGTGTGTATATACAGTATATATATATATATTTGCATATATATATTTGCATATATATATATATATATGTATATATATATATATATATATGAATGTGAGTGTGAAAGTTGTCTGTCTGTCTGTGTCGACCCTGTGATGAGGTGCCCAGGGTGTACACCCCTTCTGCCCGAATGCAGCTGAATTAGGCTCCAGCACCACTGCCCCCCCTCCCCCAAAGAAAAGGGACAAGCTATAAAAAATGGATGGGATGGATGGATCCATCTATCTACATATATATACAGTATATATTTATACATATTTATATATATACACACATATTTATATATATATACATATATACACACACATATTTATATATACATACATACACACATATATATACACACATACACATACTGTACATACATATATACATACACATACTGTACATACATATACACATACACACACATATATATAAATAAAGACACATACTGTACATACAAATATATATATACATACACACACATGAATGTATATATATATATATATATATATATATATATATATACATATATAAAAAAATATATACATATATAAATATATATACTGCACAAAAAAATTAAAGAAACACTTTGAAAACACATCAGATTTCAATGGTGAAAAAAAAATTGTCTGATATCTATACTGATACGGACAGTTTAATATCTCAGGAACAAAAGGATTCCACATCTTTTGATGGAAATAAAAGTTTTCAGCCTACAGAGGGCTCAGTATATAGACACCCCAAAAATCAAAGTGAAAAAAATTATGTGGCAGGCTCGTCAATTTATCATGAATTCGATTTCTGCAACTCTAAATTATTTTCAATATCTTGTGTGGCCCCCACGTGCTTGTATGCAGGCTTGACAACGTCGCGGCATGCTCCTAATGAGACGACGGATGATTTCTTGTGGGATGTCCTCCCAGTTCTGTCTAAGGGCATCAGTGAGCTCCTGTAAAGTCTGAGGAGCAACCTGGCGGCGTCTGATGGACCGAATAATTATGTCCCAGAGGTGTTCTATCGGGTTTAGATCAGGTGATGGTGAGCGCCATTCAAATTGTGTCAATTCCTTCATCCTCCACATACTGTCTGCATACTCTTGCCACATGAGGTCGGGTTTGTCGTGGACCAGGAGGAACCCAGGACCTATTGCACCAGCGTAGGGTCTGACCATGGGTGCAAGGTTTTCATCCCAATACCTGATGGCAGTCAGACTGCCCTTCTCTAGCCTGTAAAGGTCTGTTTGTCCCTCTATGGAAATGCCTCCCCAGACCATCACTGACCCACCACCCAACGGGTCATGCTGAATGATGTTGCAGGCAGCAAAGCGCTCTCCTTGGTTTCTCCAGACCCTTTCACGTCTATCACAGGTGCTCAGGATAAACCTGCTCTCATCTGGGAAAAGCACAGGGAGCCAGTGGCGGACTTGCCAATTCTGGTGTTCTAAGGCAAATGCCAATCGAGCTCCACGGTTCTGAGCAGTGAGCACAGGGCACAATACAGGACATCGTGCCCTGAGGCCACACTCGTGAAGTCTGTTTCTGACTGTTTGGGCAGAGACATTCACACCAGTAGCCTGCTGGAGGTCATTCTGTAGGGCTAGGGCAGTGCTCAACATGTTCCTCCTTGCACAAAGCAGCAGATATCGGTCCTGCTGATGGGATGAAGACCCGTCTACGGCCCTGTCCAGCTCTCCTACAGTAACTGCCTGTCTCCTGGAATCTCCTCCATGCTCTGGAGTTTGTACTGGGAGACACATCAAACCTTCTTGCAACAGCACACATGGATGTGCCATCCTGGAGGATTTGGACAATCTGGAGGATTAAGAAATCGCCTTATGCTCCCGGTCGTGATAATGACTCTAGCTAAAGCCAACACTTGTGGAAAAATAGTTAAAAAAGGTCAAGAGGGAGGAACTTGAAATGGCCTCCACCTGCAAAACCAGTCCTGTTTTGGGGGCCATCTAATTGTTGCCCCTCTAGTGCACCTGTTGTTAATTCCATCAAGACCAATGCAGCTGAAACTGATTAACAACCCCCTCTGCCACGTACCTGACCAAAACCTTATCAGAAAAGTGCATTTGAATTCATGCCATACCTTGATAAAAAACTGTTCCTTTAATTTTTTTGAGCAGTGTATATATAAATATATATATAAATGAATATATATTGCTCTCCTGGAAATACATTTCAAAATATTTAGGTTTCATGGGTCGCAGCCAAAAAGGTTCCCAGCTCTGTACAAGGTGGTGGCAAGCTAAGTAAAGTTAAAGTACCAATGGTTGTCACACACACACTAGGTGTGGTGAAATTTGTCCTCTGCATTTGACCCAGCAGCGGTGCTGCACCCGGGAATCATTTAAGGTGATTTGAACCCCAATTCCAACCCTTGATGCTGAGTGCCAAGAAGGGAGGCAATGGGTCCCATTTTAATAGTCTTTGGTATGACTTGGCCGGGGTTTGAACTCACAACCTACCTATCTCAGGGCAGACACTCTAACCACTAGGCCACTGAGTAGGTAAGTACTGAAACACAACATCAATATAATTGTAACAGAACAAAAAGAGTATTAGATTAATTTTGAATCAGAACATATTGAATTCCGGTTTAACAATTACCAAAGCGAACAAAATGTATTTCGAGTAATGTTGTACAAAGACAAAACATGACAAATGAAAGTGAATTACTAAACACATTATTGGAAAAAATACAGTTGTAAACAGATAGCAATTAGAAAATAAAAGTACAACAACCGAAAACTGAAAAAATCTCACATGCATTGCAGCAAATGAGACAAACCTATTATGTAAAGAGACTTTGTAAGCTCATCATAAATTGGTACATCTATGCAATAAAAAAATCAAATAAAAAGGTGTCCAAAAGTTACTTATGAAACTGGATGCAGCAAAAAACAGGACAAGGTTTTCAGGACTCAACAGTGACTGTCATGATGATGCTTGGTGCCTTTGACCCCTCCTCAATTTCTTTCTTGTTATAAAAAAATAAACATACTGTTCTAGACTCTTAAGTGATTTGACTATTAATTGTAACTCTGGACGGCATTTGTGACAAGTTGCGAACGCTCAGTCCAAACTAAGCTGGCATTCCCAAAAGCATGGCAGTGCAACAAGAACAATTGTCCACAATGGATTTGGTCCTAGTGTGATGCTATATTTGGTTAATGTCGTCAAAACGGTGCCAAGAAAACCCACTAGAGCCAAGATAATGACTGAGTTCAAATGGAATGAAGCTAAATCATAACGTTTGTACACTAGTTGGCATGTTTGCTCTTTTGGGTGGGTGTGGGGCAGTTACAAAAATTACATCTGTGGAATCTCACTTTTATCTTTTGCCCCGTTTATTACCAGCGGGGGGCTTCTTGAGCTGCAGCATGGGCGCTCCCATGCCAAAACCTCCAGCGGGTTGGTTGGACACCCCAAAGGTCAGGCCGGCCGACGGGTTGATGCCGGGGTTGCTGAAGTTAAAGCCTGACGTGTTGCTGCCGCCAAAACCTGCAAACAAAGGAAACAGAGATCAGATAGAAATTAAACAAAACCTATTCCATACACTCTGACATTAATTATAAGTAAGGCATGTATCACAGAGGAGAGCACGTGAAATGCACCTTTTTTGGAATTGTACCTATTATTCACAATCCTTATGAGAGACAAGCATATATATCTATTTTTCTTCATGCATTTTAATTTGAAATAACTGGGCCATACTAGGTGGCTAGCAATGGTGTGAATAAGAGTATACCCTTTGTGTCTAAATCACTCTAAAGATGCACCAAAAACCGCCAACTATACTTGTTTACACTTTGTGACCTGAATATATTAAGGGATATTCTTATTATTAGTGTTCACACAGACAAACAATTAAAGGCGCGTTGTGATACAAAGAGCTAACTGGCTTGTGCTGCTACAGTGTTGACTTACTGAGCTGCTGCAACACTGAGCTGATAAAAAATAATTCGAAATTATAACTCATTCCTCTCACTTGTATAGAAGGATGTGGACATAAACCGAGAAGTTAGTTATCTGTGACACTCAACTTAAATCTGGAAGTGGCAAGAAGGACACATAAAAATGCTTGTTTGCGGCAGCTGCTATTTTTTTTTAAACACTTCGAGTGGATTAATTTTTTCATCTAAACAGGAAAATATGAACATCCTATTAGTAGGCATCCCAGTGAGTAGACATTGTACAGTAAGTGATTATTATGTGTGTCGTTTTTCATGAAGTCTGCTGTGAGGAGTACCAGTAGTCAGTGTTGTTGAACGTTGGGATAAGTCTGTGAAATTAATACGCTTAATTTATATTTATTCAATAATATGCTTGAAATTAGAAAAATATGTAATTACATTATGAATGTGCCTGTTAATACATTACATACATATTGTACTTACAGCATGTATATAATACCTTGACTGAGGTGTTTATTTTTTTAGAGCACTTTGTAGGCGGAAGAGAGACTCCCATTGACTCCATTGAAAGATGACTTTTATTTACAAGTTAGAATGCATTAAAAATAGATTATTATATGTTTTTGTTGAACATAAGAATTGTGAATGATAGACAAAAAATGCAGTTCCCCTGTGACACTATTTCAAATATAATATTATTGTAGTAGCAACTTAGGAGGAAATGCAGACATCTGTTGAGGAAAGGTGTTTGTAGTTATTATTCAAGGGATGGCATCAATTAAGAGACATATTTGACAATATCACACAAGATGTAAAGTGTAAACTCTACATGGTCAAAGCATTTTGAAGAAAGTGCACATTTCCCCCTATTTTGCCATTAGTTTTTGTTTCTAAATAAAATTACGTTGGTTTTTTTATTGCAACGTTATTAGAATAGGATATAAAAAAAAAGTATGCATACTTTCTCTTAAGAACTTTTTCGGCCCCATTGATTCCCATTATAACTGCAATATTTAACAGAATGTATTCCTGGTATATTACTGCGCTTTTCCTATGACAACCAAATGAATGTCATTGTCAATTGAAAAAAAATAAATTGTTGTGTAATGGCGCTCCTTAAACACCAGATGGCGCCAGAAACGCACGATACATACTTTTCGGAGCTTTGATGACCGTAAACTGCCATTAAACCTCGACTTGTATGGAAAATGATCTTGAGCAAACACTTGTGTGAACTCAAACTTAATCATGTCCACCTGCTTTCGCTCTCATTCCAGCTCAGTAAGCACTGTAAAAATATGTAGTTGTCTATTGTATCAAAATCAATGTCATGAATTAAAGTCTGTAATTACCCAACCTCAAATATTCTCCTCTGTTACTTTTTTTTATTATTATATTTGGCATTATAGAATTAAGTTATTTTTGACACAAAGCCCACAAACAGAAAAACTATAAAAACTTAAAAGATGTCCTATGTTGAAAAGGGAAAAAATGTATTGTTGACTAATGACACTTATGAGTGGGTCCCTTTTGGTTTCTAAGAGTAAGTGTATAGTCAATCCTAAACTTGTATCAGGGTTAATACAAAATATTCACTAACTAAGTTATTACTTTATGTATATCTAAGGATCAATTTTGAAGTGTACATTTAAGGCAACATTTTCAGACCACTATGTACTATATATTTAGTCAAAATAGGCTTGTTTCATCTTTGTTACACCTTATTTTATGTCACTATATAAAAGTTATTGTGTGAATTAATTATCAGTAAAATACATGGAGAAGGGACATTTTCAATATAAGCTTTCATTCTTTCTACTCAATCATAATCTTAACCACCAGACAAAAAATCTTAATGTAAAAAAAAAAGTACCTGTAAGCACAAAAGCCAACATCACATACACACACACACACTTTACATAGTCTACACACACGGCTCAAGTCTTTAATGCTAGTGAGTCATGCGTGTGGTGTTACCGTACACATGTACCTGCACTCAGACTGCCTCCTGTGGGCTTAGCGGTGGAGGTGAAGGCAAAAGAAGAACCCCCAGTACCCACCCCACCAAATCCTGGCCCTGCACCAAAACCTGTGGGGGAGAAAGCGACACACACGGGGATGATAGTGGGGTGTGGGTATGTCAGCTTGAACTTGCCGAAACTAGCAGCACAAAGCAAAGGCCATAAAGAGGAAAGACTCTCTGGTATGCGTTCAGACCACCACCTTAGTTGGCATTCACTGTTTAAGACAAAACAGCACTTACGTTTTAGAGCATGTTGTGCAGGAATGAAATAGACCAAGTTTATAATATACATCCTCACTCTCACACACACAGAGGCACACACACACACTCGAAGTTGACAAAAAAAACTGCAGTGATACCTCCCAAAGTGGTCGAGCCCAAACTAGTGCCCACTGCTGTGGCAAAGGGGTTTCCAAAACCTCCTCCCAAGGGTGCCTGGGTCCCTACGGCACAGAGAGATGCTTTACTCCTTTTACAACTCCGCTTTTGACAAATAAAGTTGCCCCTTCAATGAATAATAAAAACAAATGTCCCTTCCATATACAGTGGTACCTCAACTTCCGAGTGTTTTGAGATAAAAGTGGTCTCCAGGATAATTGCTGTGCTTAAATTTGCAAGCAAAAATTTGAGTTCTAAGCGTCACTGCCATTAGCTGGTGTAGCAAATGTCACAAGACTCCGAAATATCTGGTCTTACGCTCCAGAATCGGCTTACAGCTGGTAATCAACATAACTTTGTTTTTTCAATCATGAAAATAGCGTGTGCAGGGCAGTGCTGAAAAGAAATAAATTTAATAAAGAAATCAAAACCAAGCACGTTGCTAACTTGGTGAAGCAATTAAAACATTGTTCATTCTGCACCAGCCCCGGATGTTAAAAGATTATGTAAACAACGAACAATTATCTATAAAAATATGGAAAAACTGATGATTGTGTTTGATGGAGAAGCAGCTTGAAAGAGAAACTGCGGAAGTTCACTCTCCAAGGCTAGTACTCTACATTACTTTTAAAAAATACTGTAGTTGTTTGTATGACAGTCTATCGTATTGTTTTTATACAGTATTTATCATCTAAAAATTTTTTTTCTTAAAGGGCATATATAAATTCTGCCAACCTTGGGAGCTCCAGCCCCAATTATATTATTTTCAAAGGGAGACGTTAAGTTGCAATACAAATGTCTGGAGTAAAGAGCTCTGTAATAAAACCAATTAAGCTTGTAAATTGAGGTACTACTGTATGGGCAAAAAACATCTCAAACATTCAACTCATCCAAATAAAAAGTTACAAAATCAGTGTTTCTTTCTTTTTTTTTTAACACGAAGTACCACCAAGAATATTTGCTATGCAAAAAAGACTACTTAGGCAGTTTAGCTGGTTTTAGTTTACCAAGTACAATACTTACGCTGTGTGAGCAGAGGCAGAGGTAAACAATATTTCAGAAAATACCTCGTTCTTTTGTAAATTTTTATACATCATTATAATAAAATGTAATCTTCATGGAGCCTGTGTACTGTAGTGGTTGGTGCACCTACCAGTTTGATAATTTATTAACTAATATTACATGTGCAAAATATTTTATCAAAACCAGCTAGTTCTTTCACTCCAAAACTTGTCTTTTTTAAATTTATATATATACTTGCATTAAAAAAAAGTCAAATTAGCTCCAGGTAAAAACAAAAACAAGGACAAGAGTTTGTTTAAAAAAAAATGTTTTATTGTGAATTTAATAAGCAACTACACCTTCATAAAGACACAAACAATTTAGAACATAATGATTGGTAATAATTACTAACCGCTACTGCATTTGACAAGTTTCAGAAGACTCAAGATTTTAGAGTGAATGAACTAGCATATGTTCCAAAAAAAGCATGAATTAAATATAGCTGGAAAAGGCACAACATATTATATATATTAAATATACTGTATCAACAAACATTGGTTATATACGATTCAATACAATTCAAAGCACTGGAGAGTTAGATAAGACACAAGGATTTGGCGTCTAAGGGATCAGTGTACTACTGTATATACTGCTCAAAATAATATGTTACAATAGAAATCAATAGTTGCAGCTTAATGAACAAACATTGTAACTATTACATAAATCGCTCTTTATCAGTGTATTCTTACACTTGGCCACTTGCATGTCTACTGTGTAGTTTTGGTGAGACAAAGCGTGACTTTGGGAAGCGGCTGGCTCACATTCATGTGTCTAAAACGTGTCAAATAGAGCCTTATAAAAAGTAGTCAGAAAAATATACTAAACAGTCAAGGACAGCCTCAGCTGACTTCAAGTACCAAAAAATGGGACCACTACTGCAACCACCGTAATGTAATATAATAGTGTAATAGTAATATAATAGTGTAATAGTCACTGCCGAGCAGAATACGTGCATGGAAGACATGTTTAGAAATTAATACGAAAGTAGTTTACGTGTGGAAAACACTTAACAATTCAGTGTCCCGACTCCTTCGAAAACCTACTACTTAATAATAAAATTATTAAAAAATATTTGGTTGTCTTTCACACAACACAAACAGTACTACTGCTATCTCACTAAAAGTGAAAGTAGCACTTGGTTAAACTTCAAGGGGAAATGATCCAGTAGCCCTTATGAGTATTTTATTTTATAATCCAACCTACCATTTATATTTTAAATCAGATGTAATGCAATAAATGTAATCAAGTAAGTAGTTCACACTGACTTCTTTAAATACAAGCAAGTGCTAAGTAACCAACTTTTTGTTCTTAACTTCATAAGTAGCTTTCATTCGCTGTCCTGAGTTGTTTGGCACGTTTGATTTATTGACAAATGTAAAGACGCTTTCGGCCAACACCAACACATTTGAAGGATAACCTACAGATGTTTGTACACCATGCCATCTCACATGCAAACGTATATAGTTAGGTCAAAAAATACTGAAAAAACCTCCTTAAATAGTCCACAAAGTCCATAAAATGACCAAATTTTATCTCGCCTCTGACTCAAACTCCTATTTGTCAACTAATCGCCAATGTCAGCCATGTTTTTGTATTCATTTCACTGCACCTTGAGTTCAGACCTGGCAAGCAAGTAAAATCTCTGCTACTTCAGAGAAGTTTGGTCGCAGTA
Organism: Nerophis ophidion; assembly: GCF_033978795.1. NCBI lineage: Eukaryota > Metazoa > Chordata > Actinopteri > Syngnathiformes > Syngnathidae > Nerophis > Nerophis ophidion. The sequence continues at coordinate 30,369,190 of NC_084625.1, read as the reverse complement.
CAACGAACTACAAGTTCTCTTTTTAAAAATCAAAACAGAAAACTTTTTTTTTTCAAACTGGAAAAATGCAGGCTTTTTGCAAATTATGAGGTAATCAAAATGTTACAAAAACTGTGGTTGACTACTTGGCATGGCGTGTGCTACAGAAGCCACAAAAAAATATGTTCACACCAGTAGTTTTACTGGAGTATAGTTTGTATTCCAACAAGTGACTTGTTTCTGGAAGTGACAGCCAGTGAAAAGACAAGCTAAGATGGCTGTTGAAGAAGCACGCAAACTGTCTGAATACACAAGAGGCTAACATCTTTCTGCAAAATTCGGAAATATTTGTCAAGTGATATCAATGATCATACGTCGGTCGCGGCCTCAGACTTAAAGTATTGTGCTCCAGACACCATTCTACACGACAAAACAGATGAAAACTTGGAAAAGCATGGCGTTCTACACCTTCTTTATGTGTGGCTCGGTCAAGGAAATTGGTTTCAAGACTCTCCCGGATAAATTATGCCTCGTCTTTGCTCAGTCAAGGTTGCATTTCATGATTCAACTTCACGTCTACTGATGTTTGTTGCTGTTGCATACACAGTTTACAAGTAGTGTGTGTCCACCCCGTCCTTATCTAAATATAACTATAGATGTCAACATTATGCAGGTGCTGAAAAATTCATTTGATTGTTGCTCTTTGTAAAACTCTTTTAGGTTTTCCTGACATTTGCTTTCTTTTATTTACACTTGCCGACTTGGTGCTTTTTAAAACACTCGTAGCAAACGTGTTGAGGAAATACAAATAATATCAAGATAACACTTAAATGGGAAAAAAAACATTAAAAGCATATCAAACAACTATTTAACGGAGTGATCACGGCACTCATGCATTCTTTGACTCTGCTCCCTTTGAATAGTGTGAGCTGCATGTCTTTCTTGTCGTTTCGTAAAGTCTTGCACTCGTCCTCGCTGTTTAATTACCTCTCAAGGAACTCTGATGAAACGTTAATGCAGAGGGTAATTTCACCACACCTCCTGTGTGTGTGTGACTATCAGTGGTACTTTAACTTTTATCCTTTTCTCAATTTGAACGATTTGTACAGCCGAATACACAAGCATTGGGCAATTTTTCTTCGAAAAAGGCTAAATGGCGTCTAGTACCCATTGAAAACCGCTAGCTTGACCACCGGCCGGAAATGACATCGGTAACATCACAGCAATACACCGTTTGGCTGCAACAATTTGTAAAACTAAAACCACTTTTAAATTCAAGTATTGGAAAAATTAACAAACACTCAATTTGAATATTGCTTTCAAACCTGCGCTTTGGATGCTAGTTCTTTACCACAAGTTATATTGACAGTCATTGCAAACATGCACAATTACACTATAATGTGCAATGTGTGGTGGTAGATCACTGATGAATGTGGTGTAAAATGTGATGAATAAACAATATAGTGTGTTAAGTATTAGGTTATTTGTGTGTGATTACATTTAATACAGGAGAACAATATGCAATACTAATATAAGCTTTTTTATTGAATTGTTTTGTGTAAAATCTGGCAACACATTTGTTACCAATAAATAGGGCTCATACAAGGCAATATAAAGTATTAGTAATTAATAAAAACATGTCAACAAGAGTGTCACATATTACTGGCCAGACCCTGTACAGCCAACCACTGACTGATTCTAAAACAATGGTCCTGCTTTTTCCCAGTGCACTCTATTAAGCCATAATAAAAATCGGCAATAACGCAGTCAATACAAAAGAAAATATAACCAAAGCAGCTCACACACACGCTGCAGTGTATATACATTTGCAATCAGTCATGTTATACAAGCAAAATAGTTACTTCTACTTGCTAAAATATATAAAATCACACAGCAGACCTCTAACTAATTAATCAAATACACACACACACACACAAAATACTGATTATGTGTGCTCATTTCAAGCATGAAGTGTAGTGGTGTGATAATGTATATTCTTGGCCGTTTGTCACATTTCAAATATAGTTTAGGCTTAGCCATGGTTACTAAAATGTTAACACCCTGGTATTGTAGATTAAGGCGCATTAGATAAATTAATCTAGCCCATGAACCAAGGACCCGATAGAAGCAACAATAAGGCAGAAATATATGTCCGCTTAGGAACGTGTTTTTTTTCCTTTTTCCATAAATTAAACACTTATATAACAGCTTGGCACCATCTAAAGCTATTTTTTTTATTTATTTAGATGATCCCAAATGTTCTCTTCTCACGCCAACATATTAATTATTGTGTCCTGTCTAAAGTCTCTAAAGTAGCAACATTCTAAAACTTGTAGGCAGTCAGACCTGGAGTTGGCTGCTGTTGCTGGGTCAATGTGGCTGCCATGGCAACAGCAGCAGCATTTGGCACGCTGGAGAAGGGGGCTGGGCCGGTGGTCACACGTGGCGTGCTCTGCCACTTCCTGTTGGACACCCGTTTGGACTCAAAGACGTCTGTTGAGTCTTCCAGGAAGGCTCGACGGTAAGAAAGGTACTGGTGCTTTAGGATCTAAGACATGGGACAAAAAAAGATGGATTAATATTGAACAGGGGTCAGCAACCTTTACCACTCAAAGAGCCATTTTTACCCGTATCACAAAATAAAGAAAACTATGGGAGCCACAAGTCTCTTTTGAAATTTAAAATGAAATAACACAGCGTACAAAGTTTTTTTTATGCTTTGTGCTATGCATTAACCAGGGGTCTCAGAGACGCGGCCCGCAACTTAATATGAAAATGTAATATTAGTGCGGCCTGCGAGTTTTATTTGAATGCCACTTAACATCACATTTGCCAACCATATCAATTTTTCCGGGAGACTACAGAGTTTCAGAGCAACCATTCTCTCGACTGTCTGCTGGTTTTCACCCAAACATCAATAATAAGGGCGTATTATGACGACAATGTGTTTAGCGCCCTCTACAACCGTAACAAACAGCTTACCAGCCCATTCACATGTTGTATGAGGCTTCTGCAGACACACATAAGCGACTGCAAGTCATACTTGCTCAACAGTAACCCTGAGGGTTGTGATATTAACAACTTTAGCACTCTTATACCGCCCCCCCGTGTGTCGGTTGAAGGGGGGCAGGGTTTGGTGGTAGTGGGGGCGTATAATGTAGACCGCAAGAGGTCGGCATGCATGGGATTCTGGGTATTTGTTCTGTTGTGTTTATGTTGCGTTACAGTGCGGATGTTCTCCTGAAATGTGTTTGTCATTCTTGTTTGGTGGGGGTTCCCAGTGTGGCACATATTAGAAAGAGTGTTAAAGTTGTTTATATCACAACACTCAGTGTAACCTGTATAGCTGTTGAACAAGTATGCCTTGCAGTCGCTTGCGCGTTGAGTCAGCACTCGCACATTAGATGTGGCCGGCCGGCACTCCGATAGCATAGTATTAAAGCGGACGCGACGACGTGGTCGAGAGGACGTTTAAGGCATTGCCATCACGGCACGCCCTCAATATTGTTGTCCGGGTGAAAATCTGAGAATGTTATCCTGGGGAGATTTCAGGGAGAGGCACTGAAAACCTCCCGGAAAAATGGGGGAGGAGTTCGGCAAGTATGCAGCTGAGCCACATCAGTGTCATCCAAGAGCCGCAGGTTGCCGACCCCTGATATTGACCAATGCCAATCAGCGATGACTAATATTAGCAATCTTAGGCTGACCTTTACGTTCTCATGGACAGACTGGAGCTGGGCAGCCTGTGCGACAAATGTCTGGTACAACTTTTGCATGGCCATGGTCAGGTCTTGGAACAGATCAAAAACGGACACAATCAAATAACACATCTCCAAACTTCATTGTGGCAAAAGTGATGCTTCTTACCTTGCGGAGTGATGTGAGAGCCATTACTTTGTGTGGTTAGGTGGTTTTCAAGCTCTTCTATTTGCTGCCGATATTGTTGCAGCTGAACCTCAAACTGCTCCACCAGGCAGCGGAAATAGCTAAATGAATGTTTTTTTTTTTTTAAATGTAGGTTTGTCTATAAAAAAAGTTGCAAGAGGTGGCTATTCAGATTGCTTACTTACTCAGATGGAGCAGTGTTTTCATGTTGAAGACCAGGGGGTGTCTTTTGTGTACGAAGTGCTATGTCAGCATTTTTCAGCTCCTAAATAAAAACACAAAAGGAGGAAAATTTAAGATTTAATTACACTTTAGATATCTAAATCGTATTTAAGTGAACAACAAAATCTGTAAATTGCCTGCTAGGTCTTTCAGTCTACCTGTGCTGTCTCGAGCTTCAGCTTGTCGATGGCCAAAGCTTGGCGCTGTAAACCGCTGGCACTGACGGAGAGAAGCTGTTTGAGATTCTTGATGTCATCCTGCACTTTGGATATTGCCTTGGACGACATCCTGCTGATGTCCTCCTGGACCTGCTTCTGCTCCTTGACAAATTTTCTATCAAAGAAATTGAAACACGACAAATAGTAAATAAATGCATTTGATAGGGACATGCCACTGGCATCAGACGATTTTAGTGAAAAGAATGTTATCGGTAGGGCTGTGAATCTTTGAGCACCACATATTCGATTCAGAATAGATTATTCATTCAAAACGATTCTCAATTCAAAATCAATACTTTAGCGTCCCAGTTGTATGATTAACTATATTCCTCCATAAAATAGTTAAACAGCTGTGATACATTTTTGTATTACTTTAAAGAAAACTGATTAGTAAATAAAATTATGCCTAAAGACAAATACAAATAAGGCAACAACAAAAGTATCCCACACTTTTCTTTTCTAAAGTAAATCTCTTCAACAGGTATGGGAATCTACATAAATCATATGATTTGCCTGAGTGGCTGGACAGGACGGATTATTTTCCCCCCTATAGAAATAGTTACAAATAAGAATCGCGATTTATTGGAAAATCTATTTTTTTTGACACCATAGCTAAATTATGTCGATTACAATTGCTGATCCTCTCTGGCTGACAAGCAGCTAGAACCTCATTAGGTGTCTCCATACACATTGTAGAGGCGCTCATCTGCATTAATAATAATCACCTCCATTACAGCAAATAAACATACATGCTGCACAACAAGAGAAAGGCATGCTAATGGCTAAGATAACCTTGCTTTAAACACAAGAAAAGGGTGCTTAGTAAAGTTTAAAAAGTGTAGATGTAAACACCTTATGGCAGAAAGTAAGCATATATCAACAGAAAATTAACAAGTAGATTAAAAGGAGTCTAGAGAATATAGTATAACAACTATTATGTCAACATTGTCACAGTCAATATACGATATGTAAGAGGAGGATTGGATCAATCAAATTGGTGGTGTCAATATTAAGGGTCTTGGTCGTATATGATCGATGATTAAATTGTATCAAAAAATCAGTGTAATGGCTGTTATTGTTTATGTTTACAAAGTTTGAAAATAATTAACTGGATACACGAGAATTTTGAGCGCATAAACCAATTAATTTAAATTATAAAACAGCATTTTTTTACTTTTTAGTTGTTGTGTACTATGACATTGTTTTCATTTAACAATTGTATGTAATAAAAGAGAATACAAACAGGTTTAAATTTTGTGTTGATATTGTTAAACTGTCAATAGTACTCACCATGAATACATCTAAAAAATTTAGTTATTCATGTTATCGTTATCAGTATCGGTTGAACTGATCGGTACCAGCAGTATAAACCTTGACTAATGACTGCTGCATACTTACTGGAAATTCTCAACATCTTGACAAATGACTGGAGACAGGTTCTCGTCCTTTAAAGCTTTACTGTCCCTAAGCAGATGAAATAGAAATACTTGTTATTCTACAAATAACTGAAACAGCAAACAGATTAGCTACCTGTAGGTATGTAAGTGCATTTTAAAAAATATATTCTTTCAGAGTATATTGGCCTAAGGAATATATTTTTGTAGCACAGCATAACATATTTACTAAATTCTGAGGGGCATATACTATAAATTGCCTGCAGAAACATCAAGCTTTTGACTACTCAGGATGTTGGAGGAGGCCTTTGTAAAGGCATTTATTTAGTATTTAATATTGAAGCTATTTGATCTTTTTCCCACCAAAAATGTTGATATATGTTGTATACAGTGCAGATTACAAATTGTACTATTGCATTGTAATTATATTACAAAGTAATATATATTGTGATATTTTATACTAAATGGGATTCATACAAATCTATGTTTTATATTTATTAGTATTTTCACATACTTTTTCCACAAATAAAATTATATTTTAAACAAGGAATAGAATACGGTAAATAGTACTGCAGGTTTGATTTTCAGTAATTAGATAAAATTGTTTTCAATGTGTATTGTAGGGGAAATAGTTTTTTTTTCCAATTTTAATTTAATTTGAAGCTTTTCTCTGATTAAATGAATCATTAAGCCCCAACAGTAAACTTTTAGTATAGGTGTTTTTTCTTTACTTATGAGTGGATTGTCATTTACCAGTCATTATACAACAAATTATATAAAAACTTATTTTACAATAAAGTTATATTTTGTTATGTTACCAATTCAAAAATAAAGTATGTGTAATGGTCACCATGACTTACTGGGCATTGGTTCCAGATGTGTCATTCTTTTTCTCAGATGACGTATTGAAGTCCACCCCACCCAAGCCAATACTGGGTGCTGGGGCTGCCGTTGACGTGTTTAATAAAGAACCTAATGTCAACCCTCCACCAACAGATGAAGTAAAATAATGTTATAAATCACATATAGTGCATGTATTGCTGAATTAAAAGCTTTTATCTAACCTGTAACCGCAGTGTTAGAAAAAAGACTCCCGCCCAGTGACGGCAGAGTCGCAGCTGCAGTCGTGGTTGTCGTGCCACCGAGACCGAGCATGAAGCCTGTTGCGGCGGGCTGCTGTGGCGCCGTCGACGTCAAAACGGAGCTAAATGTTAAACCTGCTCCTGTGGGGACTGACGTGGATGTGGCAGCCGCTGCGTTGAGAGAAAAGGGCGCAGCAGAACCGGTGGGTTTGTTGAAGGACATGCTAAAGCCAGCAGGGGCTGTTGTCGTAGAACCTGGGGCACCTGAAACAAGCAATAGGTGTAGTTCATTCAAGTGACATCATGTTTGGCTAATTAAATATGCAAGACTGGACATAGTGCTCAAGGGAGCATCAGTTGTCAAATTTGTTCTGGACAGCTTTTTGCCTTTTTCCAAGAAAAATGCTCTATGCTTGCGTTGTTTTAGGGTGTTGGAACCGTTCAAATCGTGAAAAGGATAAACATTTCTTCAGAGTTGCTTGAGAGGTAACAATGAAGGGCAAAAGAGTGCAAGATTTTACGACGCGATAACGAGAAACGCACAATTTTGCAGTGATCACTTTGTTAAAAGTTTGTTTGATATACGTTTAACATTTAGTATTTCCAATGTATGGATTATCTTGATATCATTTGTATTTAAGCATGTTTCAAAGTTTCAAAATGCATTTCTTCAACGAGTGTTTTGTAAACCACCAAGAAAGCAAACGTAGCAAAACCTAAGAGTTATGTCTTTACCAAAGACACCAATCATACATTTAGCTTTTAACAAATACACCACATTGAGATTCATGGTTATATTTTGATAAAAACGAGGAAAACCACACATACTCGTAACAATGTGTGCAACAAGGCAACATGGCCGAAACGTACCTGGCCATACAGTTACATTGAGCTGTTATCACTTCTCCGTCTTCTTTCACAACCAGCCAGGTCTTCAGTGGTCTCTCCGATTATACTTTTGAGTGGTTAACATAATGTGGAAATAGGTCTGGGCGATATGGCCTTTTTTTAATATCGCGATAGTTTTAGTCCATATCGCGATACACGATATATATCTCGATGTTTTGCTTTAGCCTTGAATGAATACTTGATGCATATAATCACAGTAGTATCATGATTCTGTGTCTACATTAAAACATTCTTGTTCATACTGCATTAATATATGCTCACTTTAAACTTTCATGCAGAGAAGGAAATAACAACAAAAAAAACAAACACTATTTTTTTCATACGGTGTTGATCTGGAAATGCTTGCCTCTGCATTTTGATGGTGTGGGCGTGTGGCACCGAATGGAGATGTTGACAGGCGGAGTAATCACTCTTCATTCTCTAGCAGGTGACTTTTCAAATGATGCTACATATTAGCAGTAATGCTACTTTTTGTAGCAACGCTTTTGCCCCACATTTGACAAATTACGTTTGTCTGTTCGACATCTTCCCACTTGAAGTCAAACCACCACCAGACGATGGACCCCCTGCTGTTTTTCTTGGGAATAAATTCTTCCTTCAATTGTTACCAGATTAGCACCTTCTTTCTCTCGTAATACCACTCGCAACACAGCTAACGTTACCCAAGCTGCTACCTCTCTGCTTCGCGAGGGCGTATACGTATGTGACGTATGACGTGACAGTATGTGAAGTATGTAAGAAGATGCGCGTGTTGTCTGTGAGGAGACCCAAGAAAGAGCGAGGAGAGCCTGTAGTGCAATGTCAGCAGCTAAATGCAACTGCGTGAGAACGTAGACTCCAATATCACGATATAGTCATTTTCAATATCGCACAAGGACAAACCTGCGATATATCGAGTATATTGATATATCGCCAAGCCCTATGTGACAATGAACAACAGTGAATAAAGGCTATCCAGTGCTACTCGCAGTTTGTTTACAAGGACTCGTACTCGGAAGCCGCAAAATTAAATCCTGAAGTGCAACATTACCTAAAGAAAAAAAACGATGCATGATTTATCTGGGAGAATCTTAATACCAATTTCCTTGACCCCGCCACAAACCAATAAGTTGCAGGGCTCCATGCTTTTCAAAGTTTTCATCTGTTTTGCGGTGAATGATGAGATCTTGAGCACTAGATAGTTTGAGATGTCTGTGAACGCAACCAAGAAGATCCTTGAGGATAGATTATATTGCGTAGCAAGAGTTTTTGCTTGTATCTGCTTTTAGCGGTAATATCTAGGCCCCTTACATAGTCAAATCGTTCGCACACTATTTGCTGCTCGGTAGTCGTGTTGGTTCACCATAGTGATGGGATCAGCAGTTCTTTTGACTGTACTGAATCACAAGAATCAGTTCCTTAAATTGATTTGTTCAAAAAATGTGTTCACCGGAACACATCTGCAGCAGCAGTTTTGTGTGCAGGTTGGCGAATCATGAGTCAGTCAGTAACAGCTTTCCCAGCAGCAGATATCGGTGTGTCAGTTTGTGAACGACACAAGCCCTCAGCACCCAATGAACGACACGCACAGTGACTGAACGAGAGCTTCAATGTGACGTCCTCCTCCGCGACACAGTCAGTTCTCTGTGTCAGTAGGTTCGCGAGTCCTGATTCTGAATGAGTGAGTGAGTGCAGCGCGAACATGATTCACGTCCTCAGCGACAACCAGTCAGTTCTTGTAAGTTCGTGAAGCGAGCCTGAATCACTCAGCTACAGTTCTGTGGGCCAGAGGGCGACAGATGTGAATCGCTCTCTGCAAAAACAAATATTAAATTAAGAAACCCTTAACAAATGCCAACATAAAAAATAAATGTTCTGTAGCAAAGAAAATGTAAACTTAAATATGCAAACAGAAAGACAAGAAACACCTTCAAAATAAAACAAAGAGCCAGAAATGCCAACATAAAATCTAAATGTTCTGTAGCCTACGTTTAAAAATATAACAAAGAAAATATCAACTTAAATGTGCAAACAAAAAGAAAATAAATAGGCTACCTTAAATAAAACAAAACAAATATTAAACCAGGTGCCAGAAATGCCAACATAAAATATAACATTTCTGTAGCTTACATTCAAAAATTACAAGAATGGAAATATCAACTTGAATATGCAATAAAAAATTGTATGTGTTGAGATAATGGGGACAGGGCGCGTGTGTGTGTTTGTTTTCATGTGGCTTGAGTCAACATTAGCCGTTAGCTTGGAGACTGAATGGAGAACGGATGTCGATGGCATGAAACATATCCCCGCGACGGGAGGAGAAACACTCAAGGTATTGGGGCAAGCAGAGCAGAGAGCAAGAGCGTTGTCGTTCACTGAGAGATTCATGTCGTTAATCCGCGGTGAACGAATCGTTCGCTCAGTCCCTCCCCCCGCCCCCACGATGAGTAGCTGGCTGCGTCGTTCGGCAACGTCGAGGGTTCAGTGAGTCACAGAATGCGCCAGTTCCACTCATACCGGCATGGCGCAGTGGGTAGAGCGGCCGTGCCAGAAACCTGAGGGTTGCAGGTTCGCTTCCCACCAATTGACATCCAAAAAAATCGCTGCCATTGTGTCCTTGGGCAGGACACTCACCCTTTGCCCCCGGTGCCGCTCACACTGGTGAATGAATGATGAATGAATGATTGGTGGTGGTCGGAGGGGCCGTAGGCGCAAACTGGCAGCCACGCTTCCGTCAGTCTACCCCGGGGCAGCTGTGGTTACTGATGTAGCTTACCACCACCAGGTGTGAATGAATGATGGGTTCCCACTTCTCTGTGAGCGCTTTGGGTATCTAACAATAGAACAGCGCGATATAAATCCAATCCATTATTATTATTATTATCATGGTCGCGGCGGAGCTCAACTGAACTGAGAAAGGAACGAATCAGTTCATGAAGTGATTCAGTTCAGTACGTTCACTCAAAAGATTTGTTCGTTTGAACGAATCGTTCGCAAACGACACAACACTAGTTCACCAGGAGTAAGCAGGTCAGAAAAAGTCACGTGATTAAACTAAACTAAAAAGACCATTTATAATTTTGTCATTAACTTATGAAACTGCATGATTACCTAATGTTAAGCCAGCAGTGGGTGCTGCAGCAGTACCTGCACATAAAGAACATGAGCTTAATGTGGCATTTTAAACACACACAGTTCAATTGCATGTTCTGATCTTGGTTACCTGGAGCGGGTGTGTTGAAAGAAAACCCCCCAGTGGGTTTCTGACCAAACAGGCCACCTCCTAAGCCAAGAGATGCAGTGGTGCTGGAGGTAGAGGCAGGGGTCGCAGCAGCTGCACCCAAAGCATTCCCGAAAGAGAAGCCGCCGGTATTTGCCGCGGGTGCACTGAAAGAACAGCATGATTTAGATGACGAATTATATTTAATTAACACAGCACAATTTACGTGATCAAGACAAATGCTAATGCAGAAATAACTAAGTCAAACCATGACACACAATGACGTCACGCTCATCAATAGGTCAAGTAGTTGAGTGAATGTTGTCGACCGCGGCTATGCTAACGTTAGCGAGGACGCTCCATTATTATTACCTGGTTGCTGTTCCGAATGCAAATCCTCCTCCCGCGTTGGTGGAACCAAGAGTCCCCGTCCCAAAATTAAATCCAGACATTGTCATTTAATCATTAAACGCCGTAAAACTCTAGACTTTAGCCAGACCATGAGGGTCAACCCAGCATAGTCGTTAGCATTTCATTCGCTAGCTGCGCCAAAATGTCCGCGTGAGGGCCTGAGCTGCACCATTCTAACTGAAAGTATATCTGTCCCGGAGACACCAGATTTTAAATCCAACGGGACTAACGTCCTACTGTTTTTATATGTATGCCCCAGTTAACGGTGTTCTTTTTAGCCGTCAAACTTGGCAAAATTCAAAGGACAAATCCACGCATGGAGCACTTTTTCTTATTCCCCGCCTGCAAGACAAGTAAGCGTGGTTGCATTATGGGTAGAATAAAATGATCGACTACATTACCCAGCATGCACCCCTTATGGGCGTTTAACGTATGGTGAAAGCTCATAGTTCCACAATAAGCGCTCCAATCCAGTTTCAAAATAAAACTATATAAACAACTAGCACAGTGGTTCTTAAAGGCCTACTGAAATGAGATTTTCTTATATAAACGGAGATAGCAGGTCCATTCTATGTGTCATACTTGATCATTTCTCGATATTGCCATATTTTTGCTGAAAGGATTTAGTAGAGAACATCCACGATAAAGTTCACAACTTTCGGTCCTAAGAGAAATGCCCTGCCTCTACCGGAAGTCGCAGACGTTAACGTCACCCGTGTGATGGCTCCTCACATATTCACATTGTTTTTAATGGGAGCCTCCAACAAAAAAGTGCTATTCGGACCGAGAACACGACAATTTCCCCATTAATTTGAGCGAGGATGAAAGATTCGTTTTTGAGGCTATTCACTAGAAAGAAAAAAAAAGTTGAAAAAAAAAAACGTGATTGCATTGGGACGGATTCCGATGTTTTTAGACACATTTACTAGGTTAATTCTGGGAAATCCCTTATCTTTTTATCGTGTTGCTAATGTTTTAGTGAGTTAAATAGTACCTGATAGTCGGAAGGGTGTCTCCACGGGTGTCTTGACGCGCAGTGTCTCAGGGGAGTCGACGGCAGCTATGGACGGCACAAGCTCAGCTTTTCTCCGGTAGGAACTGACTTTTTAACCACAATTTTCTCACAGAGACCTGCTGGTTGACATGTGCTCGGGATCCATGTTGGCGCTCTAATCCATAGGAAAGTTTCACCTCCAGGAATTTTAAACAAGGAATCACCGTGTGTTTGTGTGGCTAAAGGCTAAAGCTTCCCAACTCCATCTTTCTATTGTGACTTCTCCAATATTAATTGAAAAAATTGCAAAAGATTCAGCAACACAGATCTCCAAAATACTGTGTAATTATGTCGTTAAGCAGACGACTTTTAGCTGTGTGTGTGCACAGCGCTCATACTTCCTAAAAACCGTGACGTCTTGCGTACACGTCATCATTACAAGACGTTTTCAAGACGAAACTCTTGGGAAATTTTAAATTGTAATTTAGTAAACTAAAAAGGCCGTATTGGCATGTGTTGCAATGTTATTATTTCATCATTGATATATAAACTATCAGACTGCGTGGTGGGTAGTAGTGGGTTTCAATAGACCTTTAACCATGCAGGGTTCGATTGAACCCTTGGGGTTCGGTGAGTCGACCTCATGGGTTCGGCGGAGATCAAAACACACCCGACTCTTCGTGTAAATACAAACTTCTCCCTGTGGGCATATTACAGATATGGCAACTAGCTGACTGATTTGCAGGTGCATGTTCATGCACGGTTGATTTTGTGCACCGGTAAAAAAAAAACCATGGTAACACTTTAGTATAGGGAACATATTCACCATTAATTAGTTGCTTATTAAACATGCAAATTAGTAACGTATTGGCTCTTAACTAATCATTGAGTACTAATTGATATCTTATTCGGCATGGCCTTATTATAACCCTAACCCTCTAACCCTGACCTTAACCCTAACCAAATAACTCTAAATGAAGTCTTTATTACTTAGAATATGTTCCCCTAGTGTCCAAATAACTGTAAATGAAGTCTTTGTTACTTAGAATATGTTCACCTGTACTAAAGTGTTACAAAAACATACAACTTTGTCTTGAATTTTAAAATTTTTATTTTTTATTTTTCACTAAAGAAGGGTTCGGTGAATGCGCATATGAAACTGGTGGGGTTCGGTTCCTCCAACAAGGTTAATAACCACTGTTACTAGCCACAATATAATACGACACAACTAAAAAACAGCTACGGTTTAATCCAACTCTTTCTAAAATATGAATTTTGGTCTAATGTATCATTGGATTAAATGGTTTTAGCCTGCATGGGGTCCCCTCTTGGGCTCTTATTTTGAAAAACCGTGAACCTAAGGCGTTGCCGTCATTATCGAAGGCTTTACGCGGATGCGGGAGCAAAGTAATTGACAATAAACAGTAAACACGCATCGAATGCGGTCTACATCGTACCGTTTGTTTGCGTTGCTCTTTCAATTACCACCCAATCAATGATAGAGCTATACACGGAAGGCGTTGTGTGAACTTTGGTGTCGCTGACAACATCTGTTACGACTGGGGAGACATGGAACACATCCGAACCCCAAAGGTAGCTAACATTTCTTGCTAATTGCAGCGGATGAGAGGCAAGACAAGCCACTCGGCCTCACGTTGTAAGGCCGATTAATCAATAACATTTGTCAATAATTGTGTATGCTCACTGTGCATTATATGGAGTAAATGCATCCTGGCGTGCAGGTGTCCTAAGACAGTGGTCCCCAACCTTTTTGTAGCTGCGGACCGTTCAACGCTTGATAATTTGTCCCGAGAAAATTGGTCATGAAAAAGGGAGGTTTTGTGGGTTGGTGCACTAATTGTAAGTTTATCTTGTGTTTATTATGTTGATTTAATACAATTAAATAAAATAATAACAAAAAAATAAATAAATTATGAAAAAATTATTCTGCGACCCGGTGGTTGGGGACCACTGTCCTAAGAGACAAGTCCGTGAGCTGTTTTATTTTGCCCTTTTCTATGTATGTTTCCAGTTATCAAAGCTTGCACATTTAATTTCATGCATTCTTAGTGAAAGATTACTTCGAAATGCGGCGTGGATGTTTTTGAGTTCTCTTAAAGGCCACAAAACACATTTTTCAAAGATATATCTGCCAACGCCCTGCGATGAGTTGGCGACTTGTCCAGGGTGTACCCCGCCTTCCGCCCGATTGTAGCTGAGATAGGCGCCAGCACCCCCCGCGACCCCAAAAGGGAATAAGCGGTAGAAAATGGATGGATGGATTTCTGCCAACATGTTGAAAAGAGAAACTGGAAATTGTGATGTATCATGTTGTACAGCAAAACCGGCATACAGTGGAGCCTTACCGAACAACTGGAGGACCTAGACCAGTGGTTCTTAACCTGGGTACGACCGAACCCTAGGGGTTCAGTGAGTTGGCCTCAGGGGTTCGGCAGAGGTCAAAACACACCCGACTCATCGTGTAAATACAAACTTCTCCCTATCGGCATATTACGGATACGGCAACAGCAGAAGTCACACTGATTTGCAAGTGTGTAATTTGTTGTGAGTTTATGCAGTCTAGTGTGAGTTTAGTGTCGATTTTGTTCTTTGAACAAGGTGATGTTCATGCACGGTTCATTTTGTGCGCCAGTAAAAAAAACATGGTAACACTTTAGTATGGGGGACATATTCACCACTAATTAGTTGCTTATTAACATGCAAATTAGTAACATATTGGCTCCTAACTAGTCATTATTAAGTACTTATTAATGCCTTATTCGGCATGGCCTCATTATAACCCTAGCCCTCTAACCCTAATCCTAATCAAATAACTCCAAATGAAGTCTTTGTTACTTAGAATATGTTCTCCATACTAAAGTGTTACCAACAACACATAACTTAGCCTTGAATTTGAAAAAAAAAACATTTTATTTTTCACTAAGAAGGGTTCGGTGAATGTACATATGAAACTAACGGGGTTCGGTACCTCCAACAAGGTTAAGAACCACCGGCCTAGACTTTGCAGACGATCTAGCTTTCCTGGCTCACACTCACCAACAGATGCAGGACAAATCACAAAAACAACAAAGAGCTGCTGCATTTCTTGGGCTTAAGATCAATTCACAAAAAAAAAGGTAATGCGTATCAATCCCAAGAACAATACACCAATAACAATGGACCATAATCAATTAGAGGAGGTAGTCAGTGTTACATACTTGGGGAGCATAATCAGTATAGATGGAGGGGCAGATGAAGGTGTCAAATCCAGAATAGGGAAAGGAAGAACATCATTCAACATGCTAAACAAAATATGGAGAGCAAAAAACATTTCTCTCAAAACCAAACTAAAAATATTTAACTCAAATGTCAAATCCATCCTGCTGTAAGGATCAGAAACATGGAAAACCACCAATAGCACACTCACTAAACTTCAGACATTTGTAAACCGTTGCCTCCGTCGGGTCCTAGGAGTCTACTGGCCAAACACCATCACCAATGCCAACCTGTGGGAACTCACCGAACAAGAACCAGTGGAATTGCAAATCAGGAGAAGGAAGTGGAGCTGGATAGGCCACACACTCAGAAAACCTAATAAATCAATTACGAAACAGGCACTAACATGGAACATAAAGGGAAAAAGAAACATAGGGAGACCAAGAACAACCTGGAGAAGAAGCACGGAACAGGAGATGAGGGCTGAGGGGCTGTCATGGCAACCACTCGACCGTAGGGCACAAGACCGGAATGGATGGAAGGCTTTCGTCGGCGAACTATGTTCCTCAGGGAATACTAAGGCCTAACATAACATAACATGTTGTATGCTTGCATGTTCGAAATAAACTCAAACTCAACTAAAAAAAAAATAAAAAAATGGAAATACAAAGCAAACTGAAGGGGCTCATACTGAATTGGTTTGTGCAAGTCTGTCACCTCAGACTAAGTCACTGAAGATAAAAAAGAAGAGCTAAATATTGGAAAGAATAGAATAGAATGAACTTTATTGTCATTATATTTGCATATAACGAGATTAAAGACTCCAACCTAAGGTGCGGTAGTGGGAACAAGTATGGGGTGAAATAAATGACATAAGAGGTAAAAAGGAAAAACTAACAATTGAAATAAACAGACTACAATCCAATAAAAATAATAAGCAATCCTGTACAATATACAAAACACTATAGAAGTACAAAATACAAAATACTGTACAATATAAAGAGCAAGACAGGAGTACCGAAGTAATAAATAACAATCAGTGTCGGACGTATTGCACTCGAAGGGTAGTATTGCAGAAAGGAGCGAAGGGGTGGTGCTATTCACAGCATTTCAATTCGTTTGTGTGATTGCAAACTGTAATTTTTTTGGATTTTTTTTTTTTTACAGTACACCCAAACAATGAACGTTATACATATTATGGTCTATTCCGCTCTTACTTGCTCTCCCACCGACTTCCTGTATTTCACCCACATGCTGTCAAGTATTTGACAAGGACAGGAAAGAGGAAACAAAAGTATGTCTGAGTCAACAAGAATTTTTGCAAATTATCAATTTGCGGAGTTTGAAGTGACAAAAAGCAACATCCTCCTTTTAACCACGGAACAGCGTGCTAGTGACTGTCAAGGAGAATATGGATACTATGAACTGTGCATTAGCATTAGGTGCAAAATCCGGCCATATCCTTACAGCTAGTGTGTCATAATCAGTGTTTGGGGAAAAAAAGAGCATGTGACCTGGGTAAACATTCAACTTGTGCATAGTAAAATTGGACAGGAACTGCATTGCTCTTCAGTAAAACTCAAGTATCTTCAATTTTACCCTCATTCTTAGCTGCAAAACAACACCAAATGACTTCAGTTATTCAGATAAAAGTGGAACATCAAAAGTTGAAGACCCCCAAAATTGGTGGAAATTAGAGTTTAACACAAATTATGTGGTAAAATATGCCTAACACATCACTCCACTCTAGCAATTCTCCTCAGATCACAATGCACATAAGGTCTGCTTAAACTTCATGTTTTGCAACACTTTGGACAATAAGTCAAGTTAACTTAGACTTAGACTGATCTAGAATTCCTTTTATTGTCATTAAAATTTGAACTTTACAGTACAGATAAGAACAACATTTTGTTGCATTAGCTCATTGGGATAAAAGAGCAATAAGGTGCAGATATAAATAAATTACTGTACAGATAAATAATGGTAAATGGGTTGTACTTGTATAAATAAATGATAAATAAATAAATGGGTTGTACTTGTATAGCGCTTTTCTACCTTCAAGGTACTCAAAGCGCTTTGACATTATTTCCACATTTACCCATTCACACACACATTCACACACTGATGGAGGGACCTGCCATGCAAGGCGCTAACCAGCACCCATCAGGAGCAAGGGTGAAGTGTCTTGCTCAGGACACAACGGACATGACGAGGTTTGTACTAGGAGGGAATTGAACCAGGGACGCTCGGGTTGCGTACGGCCACTCTTCCACTGCGCCACGCCGTATAGCCGTATAGCGCTTTTCTACCTTTTTTTTAAAGGAATTCAAAGAGCTTTGACACTATTTCCACATTCATCCATTCACACACTGATGGCGGGAGCTGCCATGCAAGGCGCTAACCATGACCCATCAGGAGCAAGGGTGAAGTGTCTTTCTCAAGGACACAACGGACGTGACTGGGATGGTAGAAGGTGGGGATGGAACCAGGAATCCTCAGGTTCTTGGTTCAAATATATTGGACTTTTGCATATGCATCCACGTTTCTGGATGTATGTTATATTGTCTTTATATTCCAGCGCGTTAATCAGTTTTTGGGGGGAATTGAGGGGATTATTGTGACTCGTTCAAGAGTCTTATGGCTGAGGGAAGAAACTGTTGTAGAACCTGGAGGTTCTGCTACAGAGGCTGCAGAACCTCTTTCTAGAGTCCAGCAGTGAAAACAGTCATTGGTGGGAGTGGAAGGCATCTCTACAGTTATTTTGATCCTTGGTCAGGCAGCGGCTTTTTGCGATTTCCTAGATAGGAGGAAGAAGAGTTCTTTTTTCCTTTTAAACACACTTTTTTCTTATTTTCAGGGACTAAACAAAAACAATCAATCATACAGAGAATGAGTTACAATGAAGTGGTGCACTCTACTAATTAATAATCATTATAATCAATGTCTTTGCATCCTGACGGCTGTATTATGGCAGTGGATGGCAAACGCCAGAAGGTGGTGAGGATTAGTATCACTGCAGCTGGCATCGTGATGCACAACATTACTAATCAAGTCTTTTTAATTTCAGTGCCCACCCTTGACTGTTTTTGGATGTGTGCTTGCAGGTGGAGCAGGTGCGGCTGTTGGATCGCTTCAACAACAAGTCCACCAGCGGCACACTGTACCTCACAGCCACGCACCTTATCTTTGTGGAGAGCGGATCCAACAGCTCAACGTCTGCCGGGCAAGAGATTTGGGTGAGTGGATCCATGTTACATGGCGTTTTTGTGCATATGCAAGTCATTTTTTGTTGTCATTTTTGATTAAAAAGCAAGTCATGGCTAGAATACAATCAGTTTTTTTGATGCACTACTTCATTACATATACAATATTGAATATTATTGTATTTTATTTACAGGCACCAGTAATAAGCACCCTAAGAATGCAATAATAATCCACATATACAAATGTAAAAAAAAAAGCAAAAAAAGGCTATTATTAAAAAGCAATTATACATTTAAGAATTTAAATAAAAAGTGTGTGATGAAATAGCTATTAATCATTGAAAAATGTAAAATAGTGCAGTAAAACACTGTTACACTAATATGGATGTGAAAGTGTGCAGTATAGAAGATATTCTACATATAGAAAATGTACAATATTGTAAAGAAAATGTACACAAATGCAGTGAAACAACCATGATAAATATTAAAACATTTAAAATAGTGTACTAAAAATGCTATTCTACATGTCGATGTCCAATCCAATCTTCCTTCCTTCTGCGGAAAAGAGCCCTAAGAATCAGTTAAATTTATTAAAATTTCATGAAATGGCGGAGTATAATACCCTAAAAATCATGTACATACCACATGCAACAATTCTACCAAACATCCAAAACAGATTTGTAAAAAGAGAAAGTAATTATAATCTCAGAGGAACTGCACTCAATACATCTACATTTAGAACAGTGATAATAGAAATAAATATTTCAAGCAGAAGTGTTAGTTTATTGAACAAACTTCAGAGTAGAATAAAACAATGTAAATCTCTTTCTGTATTAAAAAAAAAAATCATGATGCTGAAAATATATGACTGAGTAGAATAATATCTTCATTATTGATTTAATTGTTGTAAACAGAAAATAGGCCCTGCGAAGAGGTGGCGACTTGTTCAGGGTGTACCCTGCCTACCACCTGATTGTAGCTGAGATAGGCACCAGCGACCCCAAAGGGAATAAGCGGTAGGAAATGGATGGATGGATGGAAAATGAAAATATGGCTTTGTAGTGGCCAACATTCAAAGTCATTTGTTATATTTGTGAAAATAGGGGGCAGATATATGTTTTTAACTTCTTTTTGCTCCTTTTCATTCATATTTTACTTTAATCCATCCATCCATTTTCTACCGCTTATTCCCTTTCGGGGTCGCGGGGGGCGCTGGCGCCTATCTCAGCTACAATCGGGCGGAAGGCGGGGTACACCCTGGACAAGTCGCCACCTCATCGCAGGGCCAACACAGATAGACAGACAACATTCACACTCACATTCACACACTAGGGCCAATTTAGTGTTGCCAATCAACTTATCCCCAGGTGCATGTCTTTGGAAGTGGGAGGAAGCCGGAGTACCCGGAGGGAACCCACGCATTCACGGGGAGAACATGCAAACTCCACACAGAAAGATCCCGAGCCTGGATTTGAACCCAGGACTGCAGGACCTTCGTATTGTGAGGCAGACGCACTAACCCCTCTGCCACCTTAATGCTATGTTTATTTATTTATTTTTATTTCATTTTTTTGTTAGATTTTTTTATGAATGAAATACATAAATTAACTATCGTGAACTGAACAAGAGAGTAATAACAAACTATTTACATTACATTTCCTTTATAAATGTAAAAAAGTGTACAATAGTGGAATAAAAATATACTATACATTCTGTATAGAAGACATAAACGAGTGCAATAAAACATCCTTCATAAGTATAACAAAAAAGATAGGATAAACTATTCATACCACAACGGGGAAATTATGTGGTTTCGTTGCAGAGGGAAACATCAGAGAACACACCGGACATTGAAAGATTACAGAGCACAATAGTTCAAATAAAAGGCAAATCTACATGTAAGGATGTACACAAGTGTAATACAACATCCTTTATAGATATAAAACATGTGCAATAGTGCAGTAAAATTTTTATTATACCTATAGATTAGTACAAAAGTGTAGTAAAATATTGATCATACATGTAAGATGTACAATAGGGCAATACAAGAGCTACTGATCACAAGGATGTACACAAGTCTAATAAAACATTAATTATAGATGTACAACCTCAGATATGCAGATGGCACTTTGCTACTGGCAGACCAGAAAAAAAACGACAGAACATCCTGAACAAAGTAGTCGCCCACAGTGAAGTAAACGGACTGGCTCTAAACCTTAACAAAACCAAATGCAGAACAGTTTCCAAGAAACCACATCCACTTGCATGTAACCTCACATGTAATACCAAGAATATAATACAAGTGGATCAATTCAAATACCTGGGTGTCACAGTTACATCTGATGGTAGGTGTGAAAAAGAGATAAACAAACGGATTGCCATGTCAAAAGACAGCTTCAACAAACCGAGTCTTATATTTGAAACATCTCAATTGACACCAAACTAAGAGTCCTCAAAACGTATTTATGGTCCGTCCTACTTTACAGCTGTGATTGCCAGACTTTAAACAATCAACAACTGAGAAAATTAGAGGCAACTGAAATGTGGTTCTTCAGAAAAATACTTTGCATGTCATGGACTGAAAAGCAAAGTAATGAAGAGGTATTGGCGACAGCAAAAACAAGAAGATCTCTAATTGCAACGATTCGAAATAGGCAACTGAAACTCCTCAGACATATCATTAGAAAAGACAGCTTAAAAAAATTGATGTTAACAGGAAAACTAGCAGAAAAGAAAGCTCCAGGTTGAAAACGAACAACATATATCAACAACCTAAGAAATGTTATCGGAAATATCAATAATATACAACTCATACACAGAGCGGACGACAGAGAAGACTGGAGAGCCATGATCATCAATGCCTGCAAACAAGCCTGATACCCCATGATGATAGATGTACAGAAACGTTTCAATACTGGTAGTTTAAAAAAAAAGGTATTCTATGTACAGAATATATTCTTGAGTGCAATCAAACACCCATTATAAACCTAAAAAATACACAATAATGTAATAGAAAAGCTACTGTACATATAGAAAATGTACTAGGGTGTTATAAAAATCCATCATAAATATATTTAAAAAATATTGTGGTAAAACAAACTTTTTGACGAATAAGGATAAATAAAACTGTCATTATAAATGTAAAACGAGTGCAATAAAAAGTTATACATATAGATGTGCATGAGTGCAATAAAACATTTATTTTAATTATAGAAAGGTGTAACATAGTTCACTAAAAGCTATTCCACCAACAAATGTACACAAGTACCAGTAAAATTAGAAAAATAATTTGAAAAATGTATAACTTTTTGGTTGTACTATTGTACATCTGGAAGATGTGTACGAGTACATATAGGACATGTACTTTATTGCAATAAAACATCCACATATAAAAATGAGCTAGGTCAAAACCAGAATGACATGTGAGTGTAAAAAAAAAATACTTAAGACTTGCATTTCGTCTTCACATGATTTGTATGAACTTCCTGTCTTTTCTGCAGATTTTGCACCACCACATCGCTTCCGTGGAGAAGCTCTCCCTCACCACCACGGGATGTCCATTGGTCATTCAGTGTCGTAACTTCCGAGTGGTTCACTTCGTGGTGCAGCGAGAACGCGACTGCCACGACGTCTACAGCTCGCTCTTGCGCCTTCTGCGGCCTGGTGGGTTTCACCGCATCCGACCGTGTACACACACACCGTCTTTTTGACTTCATCCTTCTTTGTGTGCAGAGTCGTACGATGAGCTCTACGCCTTCTCCTACAACCCCAAACAGAATGACCAGCAGCGGGAGGAAGGGTGGCAACTTATTGACCTGGGAGCGGAATTTGAGAGGATGGGCGTCCCCTGTGACCAATGGCAACTCACCGACGTCAACCGAGACTACAAGGTGGATAATGTTTGGGTCTTGCATTTAGGAAAGGATGAAATAGCGTAAAATCGATACTGCGATTATATATTGCAGCCTGCTGCAGTAGCAATATACTACCATATACTATATTTGCATTTAAATGATAATGGAACCATTTCAAAATAGATTGCAAAAGCTCTTAATTTAGCTGCTGTCCTATGCAGTAACATATTGTGTCATTTCCAGTTGTATTATTTTCTCAAAACTATTGCTAATACTTGTTAATTTACTGTTAATAGTAGATTATTATGGGGTTCTACCTACAACTGAAACTCAAAACATTTTAATCGTATCGTACTAAGGCTTGTTTGGTCCAGTAATTACATTTACAAGGTGAAACTAATTAATGACATGGAATCAAAACATACAAGGCAATGTATTTTAAGATTTTTTTTTATATAATTTTAGTAATTATTGCTTGGAGCTTATGAAAATGTTAAATTGAAAATCTTCGAAAATTCGGGGTTTTCAAAAACTATAAGGCATGATCATCACAATTGTATACTAAGATAAAGGCTTGACATATCTCACATTGCTGAAATTAATGAGCTTTTGCACAATATTCACATGTCTGGACTTTCACATTTACACTTCTGTTAAAAAGTAATAAACATTTATTCTTCTGTTATTTGGATATTTTACATTAGTTTTGGGCGATACTATAAATTTGGGTATCAATCCAATATCATGTAGTTACAAGGGCCATGCCACTGCTTATAATGAAACTTAAAATTTTCAAGATTGATGATTAATTTTATTTAAATTTTAGTTTTTTATAGAGCATAGACAAACCAATAGATTACAATGTGTGCAGAAAAAAACAGCAACGTCCATGTTTCTTTTTTAAAATGTATTAGTTAAATAAAAATAGATCACAATTATAATCAGGCTAAAACACAGGATTGCGGTGTAACAATATTAATTATTCAAAATGATTTCCCCTTTTCCTTTTATCACATACAATATTTCAAGCCATATACAATAAATTGTGAAAAATTACTAAACATAAATAAAAAATATTATTGGCTGATATTTCCACAGTTTGTAAATAATACAAAAAACAGTATTGTGCTAATCAGAAAAGATTAATCTAGTCACTATATCATCGACCCTCAACTGATAACATACTTGATATCATTACTGTCAATATTTGTATCGATTTTACCACTCTTGTTTACGTTCAAGAGCTCGACCTTAGCTTTGCTTTTTTTATATCCTTCGACAGCCTGTCGTGTAGCATGTCAAGCTAGTCCTCGGCATCTTTTCACAGTTGTCGCTGTCAAATTTGCTGGAAACAGCTCAAATGTGTCATCAACATGCATCATCACCATTTGTCTAAAAAATGTATAGTATTTATATCAAATATTGACTATATCGTAAAGATACTAACAATTGGGATGGCATGAAAATCAAATGCTACTCTGTATTTTGAAAGGAATTGCAAGCAAATTCAATTTACCAGAAGGTGTTATTCCTTTTTGTCCAAAAGGGGGCGGTGAAGCTTTACCATAGACATAACAAAAATAATAGTAAAAGACACATAACAGAAATAATAGTAAAAGACACATTCAACCCTAAAATGAGACTTCGGAGATCTGCAAAACTCAAAAACGTCTCAAAAAGGTTGTGGACCACTGGTGTAGGGTACCAATGACCAATTTTTTGCACCCTTTATTGGGCAGAGCAACACACAGGAAAGTGCATGCAATTGAACACATTAAACCATTGGTCTCATGCAAGCTTTTACATTTTTTTATTTATTTGATCCACAGATTTGTGAGACGTATCCACGCGACCTGTATGTTCCCATCACGGCCAGTAAGCCCATCATAGTGGGCAGTTCCAAGTTCAGGAGCAAAGGACGCTTCCCTGTGCTCACTTACTTCTACCAAGAGAAGAAGGTATGTTTTGTCCACCGCCATAAAGTCGCTGTTTGTAAAGTGTACAAATGTTGACAGGCGGCAGTGTGTCGGTGCAGCCAGCCTCTCTCTGGCTTCAGTGCACGGTGCTTAGAAGATGAGAGCATGCTTCAGGCCATCAGCAAGGCCAACCACAACAGCCGATTTGTTTACGTCATGGACACCAGGCCAAAAGTAAGAGTATTATTTTAAAAACCACTATTTTATTCTTTTAAACACCATTGTATGTCCTCATCTTCTCAGCTGAACGCGCTCGCCAACCGAGCGGCGGGCAAAGGGTACGAGAATGAGGACAACTACTCCAACATCCGCTTCCAGTTTGTGGGCATCGAGAACATCCACGTGATGAGGACCAGCTTGCAGAAGCTGCTGGAAGGTTGGACTTTGAAACTTTGCTGCTTAACACAATAGATTTCATTGTCCTGCCTCATTTATGTTGTTTGTATGCCTTCAGTTACCGGAAACAGGTCTCTCACCATGAGCGACTTCCTGATAGGACTGGAGAGCTGTGGCTGGTTGAGGCACATCAAGGCTGTTGTGGATGCTGCAATCTTTCTGGCTAAGGTACACGTCAAAACTAACACAGTGAAATTTCTCCATTAAAAAAACAATGTAAATATGAATAATGGGTCTGAGTGTCAACCAAAGTCCATATTTGATAGGGCTGCAACTATCAATTATGTAGTAAAAGAGTATTATATCGATTATTTTGTTTGATTAGTTGAGTAATTGGATAGAACACACTTCAATGCGTATTTTGGGGAAGATTATTATAATAAAAAACATTTTTTCTACTCCACATAACCTTTGTTCTTTTTTTCAAATGAATTCACATTGTCAAAATAGAAATTTCACTATTAACAATTTTGCATTTTTAAAAGCAACCGTGAGGAAACTATGTCTGTATATGTAAAGTTCGGGCACCCCATGTGGTCTAGATTTCATACACGTTTATTAGTTACACTATTAAATGATTTATGAAGCAAT
Source organism: Nerophis ophidion (assembly GCF_033978795.1). NCBI lineage: Eukaryota > Metazoa > Chordata > Actinopteri > Syngnathiformes > Syngnathidae > Nerophis > Nerophis ophidion. The sequence goes on along the minus strand of NC_084625.1, from coordinate 30,343,661 downwards.
AGTTAAATTTATCAATTTAACAGATATCAATCTGTCAATCCTTTTCCGTGTCCGGGCCATGTGAGGTTCCCCGTTTTGAGTCAAATTAAGCCGCAGACACTTTGATGGATACTTTGAACACAATAAAGTGCAATACAGTAGTGTATATCAAACAAACATAACAAGAGGATGATGGATCAACGTTGTATTTAATAATAAAGCCAATTTTTATATGTACTGGTATATACATTATGGTTGTCCCGATGCCAATATTTTGGTACTGATACCAACATGTGTTTCGATACTTTTCAAAATAGTGGACCACAAAACAATTCATTATTTGCATTATATTAACAGAAAATCTTAAGATACATTCAACATATGTTTCTTATTGCAATCAAAGAAGAATGTGGGTATTTACAAAGATAACTTGTGTTTTAGCAGTAAGCGTACAAAGGCTCCTAATTTGCTGCTGACGTATGAAGTAACATATTGTGTGATTTCTGATATTAATATTTTGTCAAAATTATGAGGGACAAGCAGTAGAAAAAAGAATGGATTACTTATCCATTTGTTCATTTTGTCACATGGGGGGGTCGCAGCTTGCTGCGCGGTTGTTCTCCTGGAATGCAGAACGAACGGCTCCGGACGACAGCGTGAGGTAGGATAAGATTTATTGCTCATAAATCATAAATGTACCCAAAGACAGAACAAACAAAATAACAACGTACTGATCGCACGCGGAAGCTAAGGCTAAACAGTTAGCGCAGAAAACAAACAAGACTTACATAGTATGGCTTGAGTCAAAACACTTGGCATAAATTAGATACAAGGCAGAAAACTAACGTCGACAGGTTGCATGCAGCAAACACAATGAAGGCAGAACGGTGTGATAACAAAGGTAGCCTTAAATAGAGTCTCTGATGAGTAGCAGGGGAAAATCAAGTAACCATGGTGCCGAAACAAACTCACAGGTGCACAAGCAATAATAAAAGGAGTCCAAAACTAACAGAAAACACTGATCATGACACATTTACTGTTATATCTGCTTTCTTTCTGTTTTAACATGTTCTATCTACACTCATATTAAAATGTAATAATAATTTATTGTTCTGTAGTTCTTGTAGCTGAGATAGGCGCCAGCGCCCCCCGCGACCCCGAAAGGGAATAAGCGGTAAAAAATGGATGGATGGATGTTCTGTAGTTTGCTACTTTACATACGTTTTTGGTGATGCTCCAAATTCTGGTATCAATTCAATATCAAGTAGTTACAGGGTCATAATAAAGGCCTCCTTCGTCCAGGGACATATTTCATTGGTTTATGAACAATAAACAAATATGAAATATTTTGTGTTAAAAAAAAAAGGCGTAATCATTGTGGTGTCCACTGTGTACGGCTCTTATACTTGGTATTGTTACAGTGGATATTGTTTACTCGACTTCAACATAAATTATTTTTAACAGAGTTTTTATTTTATTTCTCATGAAAAGGCTGAGATATTTTTGTTGCAGTAAAAACATGTGCTTTGTTGTAGCTGAATAAGCCTGTTTTGCAAATTTTGTGTGCCATTATTTGAAGATGCTTTTCTCAGTCTTTTGTTTTTAATTTTTCATCAGTTAATTTTTCTTCAGCAAATCTCCCCACAACACATTAATGCCACTTTCAATTATTTAGTATCAAACACCTGAAAAACCCTTGCACTTTGGGAACAATTTCTGAAAATTCAAGGTTTTAAAAAGCCTGCAAGAGTCTGGGGGTACTGGTCAAATTGTTAAAAAATTTTAAATTTCAAATGCGTATTTGGTTAGATTGGTCGAAATCCTGTGCTTTTTAGGGTTGGGTTTACAATAAAACAAACCAGTTATTACAACTTTATAAAAACACAGGGGAATGTAATGTAAATAAAAACACTTTAAAACACCTTTTTTAAAATGCTGCCATGAAATCAGGCATTTTAGGCCACAACAATCACACAAACAAATCTGTGAAATCCTGGAGGGACTGATTGGTTATAACAACATGTACTTGTTGCAAGGCAGAGTTTATGGAGCACAATCATTTGTGCCCTGAAGTCCAGCAATGGACATGAAGTATTGGCATATTCCACCTACACTCATCTTTTTATTGCATTTATCTTAGTTCAGCTTTCCATTTATCTTATATAAATGGTCCTCATTTTATGACATTTTGTTGATACGAATGCAGCCCTATTTATTAATTTCAAAACTTAATTTTAATTTGGTTTTGCACACATTAGAAAATGGTGGAATAATGCAGAACACATAAAATCGCATAAGGCAATGATGAAACATCCAAGAACAACAATGTTGAAATAGTGGACCAACTCAGAAAAAGTCATTTTGAGGCAGTCAGTAGCCAGGATTCTACTAGTACATCGACAAAGACATGGAATAACAAACAACGGCAACAAAACAAGCAGGGCTTTAGCAGAAACTGATTAATTCCGGTTAATCAGAATTCAAAAGTGTGCTTAGTTTGATAAAAACAACAACAATTGACAGCACTACTTGTTCGTTAAATTGTTGTACTTCATATCTCCCAGGTGCAAGTCAGGGTATTCTGGTGGCAGTGTGTCACAGAAAAGAAAAGAAACCCATCACCATGGAAGTGAAAAGGAACATAAAAAGCTCAGAGGGAGAAAAATCCTTTGGTCAAGACTGTCAAGACCATCATTCAGGAAAAAGAGCTTGTTCAAAGGATCTGCACTCATGAAAGCGACCGTAGTAGCTAAGCAGTGTAGTTGTCTCATAGCTCGTGCTTTGGCTGGTTTATAGGTATGGTGCTAAAACTGGACTTTGGGGGGAAAAAGCAATGGGTGACTCATTTCAGTGTTAAATAAATGCAGACTCAACAACCTGCCAAAAATGCTTAATGGTGATGTTGCGCAAGTAACCTACACGGAGGACTGTTAAGTTTCTTTATACACATTTTACAACCGAATTGCTACTCTGTATTAAATGTAAAAGACATATTGAGAGTTTTGGTGTTGTCCTATCATCCAACCACTAGGCGGTGACTGTGGAAGGTGCCAGCGTGTTGGTTCATTGTTCTGACGGGTGGGACCGAACCGCCCAGGTCTGCTCTCTTGGGTCCCTGCTCATGGAACCCTATTACCGCACCATCAAGGGCTTCATGGTACAAGTCCCTTTCTTGGAGCTCCTTGCTTCCTGCTTGCCTCCCCTCATGTTGTGTTTTTTTTTAGGTGCTGATAGAGAAAGATTGGATCTCCTTTGGCCACAAGTTTGCAGACAGGTCAGAAACAGTCACTGCTATTCGTCCTGTCATACTGTATTCACTCGAATACAGTACAACCCTCAATAAGATAAAGTTAAAGTACCACTGAGATTCACTCACACACTAGGTGTGGTGAAATTTGTCCTCTGCATGTGACCCAGCCCCTTGTTCACCCCCTGGGAGGTGAGGTGAGCAGTGAGCAGCAGCAGTGGCCGCGCCCGGGAATCATATTTGGGATTTAACCCACAATTCCAACCCTTGATGCTGAGTGCCAAACAGGGAAATAGGTCCCATTTTTTTAGTCTTTGGTATGACTCGGCCAGGGTTTGAACTCACAACCTACCGATCTCAGGGCGGACACTCTTAACCACGAGACCATTGGTTAAGATGATAATATGAGGCAACTGGGACCAAATTGATCTTGTTTACTAACTTGGCCTTGTTGTAGCTGCCTATCTTGAGGTCACCGGTGTGTTTGTGAATGACAGTAGGAAAAGATATGCTTGGGGGAAGCCTGTATAAATCTCTAGATTTATTTCAGATTTCTTTTTTTCCTATATTTCAGTCAATACTGTATAAATAGTTGTGTTTTCAAATCATTGTCGTTTTTAGGCAAATTAATCACAGGGTGGCAGTGGATTTATTTTGATTCATCACAAATTAATACCATTTCTTTTTAATCCATATTCTTCCTCTCAAATGGTTTATTTAAATGCAATATAATTTTTAATCAGATTAATAATGATGTTTTATTTACAATAACTTTTTAATTTGAATTGATTTGCACAATCTTGCAAGAGCTTTATCAAGAAGTCTGCCTTTATACATTTAATAATGCTGGCTTGTGACTTGCAGGTGTGACCAGTTGGATGGTGACCCAAAGGAAGTGTCTCCCATTTTCACTCAATTCCTGGAGTGTGTCTGGCAGCTGTCTGAGCAGTTCCCTCAGGTGTGTGTATGCATTAGATTATAATAGATAGTAATGTCATCGTGGAGTAAAACATGTGTATTGAATGAAATACAGTGCATCCGGAAGGCTTTTTCCACATTTTGTTGTTACAGCCTAATTCCAAAATGGAATCAATTAATTTTTGTCGTCAACATTTTACACACAATACCCCACAATAAAAATGTGAAATATATATACATATATTTAGAGCTTTTTGGCAATTTATTAAAAAAAGACAAAAACAAATCACATGTACATATGTATTCAGTTAAAAAGTTTCCGTTCCTGTTTCAACTGATCATTCTTAATATGTTCCTACAGCCTAATTAGACTCCCCCTGTGGTAAATTCAGTTGGTTGGGTCCCACACATGACAGTGCATGGTAGATAACAAACCAAACATAAAATCGAAGGAATAATCTATAGACCTCCGAAACAGGATAGCCTAGAGGCACAAACATATCTGCTGCCTTAAAAGTCCCAATGAGCACAGTGGTCTTCATAATCTGTGAATGGAAGAAGTTTGGAACCACTAGGACCAGACCGTCCGTCTAACCTGAGCGCGGGGGGACAAGGGCCGTAATCAGGGAGGTGACCAAGAACCTGATGGTCACTCTGTCAGAGCTACAACATTCCTCTGTGAGAAAGGAGAACCTTACAGAAGGACAACTATCTCTGCAGCAATCCACCAATCAGGCCTGTATGCTTGGGTGGCCAGACCGAAGCCATTCATTCATAAACGCACATGGAAGCCCACCCCGTGTTTGCCAAAATGCAACTGAAAGACTCTCAGAACATGAGAAAAAAATTCTCAGATCTGATGTGACAAAGATTGAACTCTTTGGTGTGAATGCTAGATGTCATGTTTGGAGGAAACCAGGCACCGCTCATCACCATCCCTACAGTGAAGCATGCTGGTGGCAGCATCATGGTGTGTGGATGTTTTTCAGCGGCAGGAACTGGAAGACTTGACAAGATAGAGAAAAAGATGAATGCAGCAATGTAAAGAGACATCCTAGATGAAGGCCTGCTTTAGAGCACTCTTGAACTCAGACTGGGGCGACAGTTCATCTTTCGGCAGGACAAAGACCCTAAGCACATGGCCAAGATATCAAAGGAATGTCTTCAAGACAACTCTATAAATGTCTTTGAGTATTGCCCAGCCAGAGCCCAGACTTGAATCAGATTAAAGATCTCTGGAGAGTTCTTAAAATGCCTGCTCACCCACACATCCCATCCTACTTGATGGAGCTTGAGAAGTGCTGCAAAGAGGGCTTTTCCACTTTGCGCCTATAACAATCCGGATGGTTCTTTCCCTCCCTGGTCCGGAAGACACGACGTACACAGTTTCCAAAAACAATTTGAAATGTGGACTCGTCAGACCACAGAACACTTTTCCACTTTGTATCAGTCCATCTTAGATGAGCTCAGACCTAGCAAAGCCGACGGTGTTTCTGGGCGTTGTTGATTAACGGTTTTCGCCTTGCATAGGAGAATTTTAACTTGCACTTACATATGTAGCAACCAAATGTAGTTACTGACTGTGTGTTTCTGAAGTGTTCCTGAGCCTGTGTGGTGATATCCTTTACACCCTGATGTTGCTTGTTAATGCAGTACAGCCTGAGGGATCGAAGGTCACGGGCTTATCTGCTTACGTGCAGTGATTTTTCCAGATTCTCTAAACCAGGGGTGCCCATTACGTCGATCGCGATCGACTGGTCGATCTCGGAGGGTGTGTCAGTCGATCTCAAGCCAGGCATTAAAAAATATACATAAAAATGAGCAATCATCGATCATACCAAGACTTCACTTTCGTCAGTTGTTTGACATTCTCGGCACCCGAGGATCTTGTGAGATGACGCTGGCTGCTGCGAGCTCATATTTAAGAAAAAAATCACTAACAGGGCGGACGCAGAGAAACACATTTTATTTCTAGAGACTCCGTACCTACTGTCAAAACTCTAAAGACCGACAGCACAGTTCCTGTCTTCACCATAAAAGACCTGTTTCATCCTGCCTGTGCTAACAAAAAAAGAGTCTCAGAAAGCTAGCGTGCACAAGCTAGCAAGCTACGGAGTTTGATGTCAATGTATTTCTCCCCCGCCCTCAGCGACCGCTTTCTCACTTGCTTGCCCACCCGCACTCTCACTGAAGTCACTCACCTGCTGCCAGACATTAAAGGGCCACACACATATGCTACTCTCATAACAAAGTGTTTGAAAACGAGTATGCAAGTTGGACAAATGAGATGCCAAATCCAACCACTTTCATGTGGTATTGGACAGAAAGGAGGACTTTTTTTTTCCTCCATTTGAAAATGCGGACGTTATCAGCACCACTGTCTAATTCCAATCAATGCAAGTCATCAGAATCAAATACACCAACTTATATTCTTGTCTTCATGAAAGAAAGGAATCTATGTGTGTTAAACATGCTTGTATTATCATTAAACACCATTAACTTGTTAACAAAAATGTCTCTTTCATAAATAAATAAATATAAATTATAAATAGGAATGAGGTAGATCTCCTCGACTTGGTCAATTGAAAAGTAGCTCGCCTGCAGAAAAAGTGTGAGAGCCCCTGCTCTAAACCCTTTGATGATATTACGGACCGTAGATGGTGAAATCTCTAAATTCCTTGCAATGGCTGGTTGAAAAAGGTTTTTCTTAAACTGTTCAACAATTTGCTCACGGATTTGTTGACAATGTGGTGACGCTCGCCCCATCCTTGTTTGTGAATGACTGAGCATTTCATGGAATCTACTTTTATACCCAATCATGGCACCCACCTGTTCCCAATTAGCTTGCACACCATTGGGATGTTCCAAATAGGTGTTTGATGAGCATTCCTCAACTTTATCATTATTTATTGCCACCTTTCCCTACTTTTTTGTCATGTGTTGCTGGCATCAAATTCTAAAGTTAATGATTATTTGCAAAAAAAAAAAGGTTTATCAGTTCGTACATCAAATATGTTGTCTTTGTAGTGCATTCAATTTAATATGGGTTGAAAATGATTTGCAAATCATTGTATTCCGTTTATATTTACATCTAACACAATTTCCCAACTCATATGGAAACGGGGTTTGTACATGTGATTTCTTTCTTTATTTTTTTATTCTAAATACATTTTAGAAAAAAAAACTACAAACAATTTTTTACATTGCCATTATGAGGTATTGTTTGTAGAATTTTGAGGACAAAATTGTATTTATTCCATTTTTGAATAAGGCTGTAACATAAAATGAGGAAATAGTCTGCATGCAAGAAAAAAATGAGAGCGCAAACCCTTGCCGACGTGTGGATTGTCTGTTTTTCATGCGCAGGAATTTTGCCTCTGTTTTGACACCATAATTATCCTCTTAATGTGTTCTACAATGGGTCTTTATTTTTCAGGCATTTGAGTTCAGCGAGTGGTTCCTGCTGCAGATCCACGAGCACGTGCACTCGTGTCAGTACGGAAACTTCCTGGGCAACAATCAGAGGCAAAGAGAAGATCTGCAGTGAGTCCACAACAAAGAACCACTGAGTTGAAACATGTGTGACTGTTTTAACTGGCTAACAAGTTCTGCAATGTATTTATGGTTTCTATAGAATTTGCATTATGAATGTTTGTATGGTATTTGAAGGCCTGAATAGTATAGTGTACTGTAGGTAGCTGTGTTGACCAATGTTTTCACATTCCCAGGTTAAGAGAGCGGACTCACTCACTGTGGGCACACCTCCAGAGCGAAAAACTCAACTACATAAATCCGTTCTACAGCCCAGCGTTCGTTGAAAGCCATCCGGTGTTGGAGCCATCCACCTTGCCCTACCATTTTAAGTCCGTACCACATGTGTGCATCTTTGTGACACCTCACATTGTCTAGACTAGGATTTTCAATGTGTGGTTTGTGTGTTGGTGCATAAAAGGTTCTGGAGAAACATGTACCACCAGTTTGATCGCTCCATGCACCCGCGACAGTCCATCTTGAAGACCATTCTGACTATGAGAGAGAACAGTCGCAAGGCAGAGAGCAAACTGCAAGCACTAGAGAGTGTGAGTAAACACACACTAATAATAATAATACATTAACGCATGACCAAAGTATGTCGGTAGTACCGGGTACCGATTCACGTAAGATCCAACTGTGCCATAATTACAAATCTTTCTTGGACACCCGGTAAAAAAAAGGCACAGTCAGGCTCCACTTGAGTATGGCGCCACAAAATGCGTTAGCTCAATGATAAATAACTTTGAATTTGCCACTGACATGCTACCGATTAGCTTTAGGGATTTTAAAAAGGTATTTCAACCCATAACTTGGCAACAAAAACTAAGATGTATGTTACAATCAAACATCTTGTGCGTAACAAATACAGTACTTACAGTATAAATAAGGCCTGGGCAATTATTAAGACTCAGGGGCCACATTTAAAGAAAAAAAATGTGTCTGGGGGCAGGTATGGGGACAAATTATTAAGCGTTGACCGGTCCGCGGATACAAAAAGGTTGGGGACCACTGTACTATATGACACTTACAAATTTGACACGGATGTGTAAGAAAACAAGATAACAACTCAACGGCACAGCTCAGCTTGAAAAAAAAAGATTTTTTTTTAAGATACATAACAATATTCAACTTATCTGAACACACACAAAAGTACCAACATTTAAGTACAGGTATCGATTCCTACGTACCAGGAGTCAGTACCATACTGATTCAAATGTGAATGATACCCATTCCTACTAAAAATGTGATATGATATAACAAAACTATGAAAGTTTGTGTATGACACTTATAACCACAGTGTTATCACACATTATCCGGAAACTCCCTTTAATCCCCCTGTGTTTGTTTCTCTGTAACTCATTTTGCTAGTTTACCGTAACTGCGCACAATGGAGGCGCCGTCAAGTGCAATAGTATAACACATGGGCCGAAGTGGGGATTCTTTCAAATCAAAATAACTACAAGACCATAGATTATATGGATGTAATTTCAAACACATTTTTGGGGACCACTGCTCTATATGACAAAAGTGTTCTACTGATGTGTCAGCATTACTGGGCCAGTTAAATATCCCCGCTGCATATTATCGTTAAAAAATGAGTACTCTTGTTATAATAATATGATTTTTGTATTGCATCTAGAGACTCCACCAGCTCGGCGTGACCGCTGACCCCTCCGCCACTCCTCCGAGCAGGGATCGGCACTCACTCTCCAACCCCCTCCCTCCACGCCCCAACTCCCTCATCCTGGGTGCGCCAGTCAACCACAAAGAGGCGCAGCGGCAGCAAGAGGAGAACGACGAGCACGAGGAGGTAGGCGAGGAGGCCACAGAGAGCACAGACACTGAGCGGACAGTAGAGGGCAGCAGCGGCACTGAGAGCCGCAAGCAGAGCTACGGCGAGCTGGAGGGCACACACAACAGCGAGCTCGCCAAAGAGGAGCCGGCCGTCGTGAGTCTGGAGTTCGGAGTGGCGCGCATGACCTGCTGAGAGCCGGCGTTGTGGGAAAGGACAGGCGTAATCGATGACAACTTCCTGAAAAGCGTGCAAGGCGGTCGCTCTTGTTCTTTATGTGATCACATAACAGTCCTCAACATATGTCTGTATAGTCTAAATCTCTATCATGTCTTATTGCACCTATAGAAACGCATTTGCTTTTCTCTTTTTTTTTTTTAAATAAATGCCTGGACGCGATGAGTAAGAAAATAAAGTAATCCACAGTAAGAAGGTGGATTTGTCCTGGTTTGATTTCCTTGTTAGACTATTTTTCGGTCTTACATGCCACATAATAGTGTATTGGAATAATTCATGATATAATTTAGACAGTTTAAATGTGCTTTTACAAAATTTGGCTGGGAACACGTGTCTGTAGCTTTAATGCTAATGAGGTGTGTTTATCCACGCCTGTTCTTGACTGTGTGTCTTCATTGTGCATTATCTGGGTTAGCCCGTTGGCTGAAGGAAAAAAAAAAGTTAAGATCTGTAGCAAAGTTTTTTGTCCTGTTTTCATTTGTACACAGTTGTCCTGTATGAAGATGTGGGCATATACACGGCGTGGCTCATGTAGACACGCCAAGTTTGCGAACAAATCCAAGTTTTTTGAACGACTCTTTTAAGGAAATGATGAGAACCTTTTCACAGTTGCGAGTTGTTAGTTTATGCACATGCAGATAGAGCACAAACTGCATGTGCATGCCACCCGACTGGCGACTGGACTACAAAATGAGTCTGAGTCAAAGAAAACATTTAAATTATTTTTTTAAATTTTTATTTTCAATATATGTATACTTTTTAATGTACCGTATTTTTCGGAGTATAAGTCGCTCCGGAGTATAACTTGCAAATGCCGAAAATGCATAGTAAAGAAGGGGAAAAACATATAAGTCGCAATGGAGTATAAGTCACATTTTTGGGGAAATTTATTGGATAAACCACAACACCAAGAATAGACATTTGAAAGGCAATTTAAAATAAAGAATAGTGAACAGCAGGCTGAATAAGTGCACGTTATATGAGGCATAAATAACCAACTGAGAAGGTGCCTGGTATGTTAACGTAACATATTATGGTAAGAGTCATTCAAATAACTATAACATAGAACATGCTATAAGTTTACCAATCAATTAGTCACTCCTAATCGCTAAATCCGATGAAATCTTATACGTCTAGTCTCTTACGTGAATTAGCTAAATAATATTATTTGATATTTATGGTAATGTGTTAATAATTTCACACATAAGTCGCTCCTGAGTATAAGTCGCTCCCCGGCCAAACTCTGAAAAAAACTGCGACTTATAGTCCGAAAAATACAGTACATACAGGTTTTGGAGGAAAATATGTTGCCGTCCAAGCAACGTTATCATGGACGCCCCTGCTTATTTCAGCAAGACAATGCCAAGCCACATGTTACAATAGCGTGGCTTCATAGTAAAAGAGTGCAGGTACTAGACTGGCCTGCCTGTAGTCTAGACCTGTCTCCCATTGAAAATGTGTGGTGCAATTTGAAACCTAAAATACCACAATGAAGACTCCAGACTGTTGAACAACTTAAACTGTACATCAAGCAAGGATGGGAAATGATTCCACCTGAAAAGCTTCATAAATATGTATCCTCAGTTCCCAAACGTTTACTGAGTGTTGTTAAAAGGAAAGACCATGTAACACAGTGGTAAAAATGCCCCTGTGTCAACTTTTTTTTGCAATGTGTTGCTGCCATTAAGTTCTAACAAAAATGTAGTTTCTCAGTTCGAACATTAAATATCTTGTCTTTGCAGGCTATTCAATTAAATATAAGTTGAAAAGAGCTGCAAATCATTGGATTCTGTTTTTATTTACGAATTACACAACGTGCCAACTTCACTGGTTTTGGGTAGTGTAATTTGGATTCATTTTTCTGGCTTATTGTTCTAAAGTGGATATGTAAGAGTAGTTCCGGCATAAACACACTAAGTAGGGTAGTACAATTTTGTATTCACATTTTTATCATACCTTAATTTTTTAAAATTTAGCTTGATTTAATACTTTTAATATTCAAATTTGTATTGTATTCTTATGTTTTTTTTTCTTTTTGATAAAATTCTGTTTTAGGTAAGAACAATTCTGAATAGTAATGTCACTCTTATGGAATGTCTACAAAGAAAACTCAACAAAACCAAGATTTCAGAACATGTTCCACTAATTGAGTAATAGTGATGTAGTTTGATCCGTATCTTGTAACTACTAGAACTATAAAAAAAACTACCACGAGACAGTCTTTGAAAGGAGCATCTCCTTAAGATCTGACTTGCTTCATTTTTAATCTCTGGTCCATGACCAATGAGGGTTTTCCTTCATCATAACATCATTAAAAATGGGGGAGATGATAAATGTTTCTCGTGCATGGTGTCTGGGGATAAATATTACTATTATGACATTGTAAAACGTCAATTTTTTGGGAAAAAACGTTTGACTGAGCGTGCATACCTAAAAATTTAAATGGGTCGATGCATGTAGGACAGAAAACATAGTGCTGCATGGCCTAATATCTGATGATGAATGTTAACCAGATTTATACAATCTTTTTTTTTTTCCACATTCTACCAAACAGGAAATCATGTACTTTCATCCCCATCAAGGGCTCACTGCCACCCTAATCTCAAAAATCACACGATTACAAAAAAATAAAATAAAACACGACATAGGAAATTACACCAAGCGCTTTTCAAAATTTAGCGTCATCGTTATTATTTTTCTACTCTCTTATTTGCATGGATAAATGCACTGTAATGACATTAAGGCTGCGAAGAGGCTCAGCTGTCAACAGTTGCCATCATTGGTCAGTTGATCCTATTTTACACATCGCATTGATCACATAAGCGGACTAACTAATGCGCATTGATCCTAAAATCCCATTGATGGCCTGTCAGCCAGGACAATAGCTTATGACGGCTGACCTCGAACAGGGGTCGCTGCCACATATAAACAAAAAACTGTCATTTTTCCCTGTTTGATCCAGTAATGGACTCCTGCACACTTTCAAGTGTACACACCTCCTCTGTCTTTAAGAAACTTTTACATAACTGTCACAGCAGACTTACAGCACTACTGAACATGTAAGGCTTTTATTAGCGACACATAATTAATATTTACTACACTGCTACTGCCAGGGAGTTCATCGTCACTTTATGGGGGACTGCACCTTTTTTGGAATAATACCTGCGACTTGTCCAGGGTGTACCCTGCCTTCCGCCCGAATGCAACTGAGATAGGCTCCAGCGACCCCCCGCAACCCCGAACGGGACAAGCGGTAGAAAATGGATGGATGGATGTCTATCGTTTACAATCCTTATGAGAGACTAAACTACTTTTTATTCTTCTTTCGAACATATAAAAACGGCTCAATCTCGGTGACTAGCAATGCAGCTAAAGGGAGCAATCAATTCTACTTCTAAATCACCTTAAAAAAGCATTCAAAAACCGCCAAAAATACCTCATTTACCTTCCGTAACCTCTATAAAACTATTGCGACACACACACACACATATATATATATATATATATGTATATGTATATATATATATATATATATATATATATATATATATATATATATTGGGACGGCGTGGCGCAGTGGGAGAGTGGCCGTGCGCAACCCGAGGGTCGCTGGTTCAAATCCCAACCTCGTCACGTCCGTTGTGTCCTGAGCAAGACACTTCACCCTTGCTCCTGATGGGTGCTGGTTGGCGCCTTGCATGGCAGCTCCCTCCATCAGTGTGTGAATGTGTGTGTGAATGGGTAAATGTGGAAGTAGTGTCAAAGCGCTTTGAGTACCTTGAAGGTAGAAAAGCGCTATACAAGTACAACCCATTTATATATATATATATATATATATATATATATACATGGCCCTGCGATGAGATGGCGACTTGTCCAGGGTGTTCTCCGCCTTCCGCCCGATTGTAGCTGAGATAGGCACCAGCGCCCCCCGTGACCCAAAGGGAATAAGCGGTAGAAAATCATCGGTGTTCCCCTGCCCTCCTTGAAGGATCTACACGACTCCCGTTGCCTCAAGAAAGCAAAACACATCACAGCACACACCCTGGCTTCCACCTGTTCGACCTGCTACCATCGGGCAGGCGCTACAGGTGCATCAGAGACAGCTTCTTTCCCACACCTGTCACCATGTTGAACTCTAACTTAAAATAATAATAATTCACCCCTATAAAATATCTTGCCCTAATACCCTACTGTGCAATACTACCCTTCGAGTGCAATACGTCCGACACTGATTGTTATTTATTACTTCGGTACTCTTGTCTTGTTCTGTATACTGTAGAGTATTTTGTATTTCTATAGTGTTTTGTATATTGTACAGGATTGCTTATTACTTTAATTGGATAGTAGTCTGTTTATTCCAATTGTTATTTTTTTCCTTTATTACCTCTTGTATTTTCTATTGTTCCCACTACCGCACCTTAAATTGGAGTCTTTAATCTCGTTATATGCAAATATAATGACAATAAAGTCCATTCTATTCATTCTTCTAATGTATTCTATATGTATATATATATATATATATATATATATATATATATATATATATATATATATATATATATATATATTAGAGATGCGCGGATAGGCAATTATATCATCCGTAACCACATCACCAAAGTCGTCATTCACCCGCCGTCTACCCGAACCAACATTTTATCAGAACCAGAACCGCCCGCCAGCTGAAATACATCAGAGGTCGGCCAACTTTACCACTCACAAGGCTATTTAAACCCGTTTCACAGAGTAATGAAGACAATGGGAGCCACTAACGTTCTCGCGAACATCCAATGGCTTCCATCCTGATAACAAGAATATGGGCGTGCTGTGAAGCCATTGCCTTTGACACCATCAAAAATATGTGCAAACCAATTGTTAGTCAGTCAACATGTTGTGTGCAGCTTCTGCAATCACACGTACAAAATTGAAAGGCATACTGGGTGATACAGAGTACACTGATGGTTGCGATATAAACCATTTTAACACTCTTACTAATATGCGCCACGCTGTGAAGCCACACCAAAAAAGATTGAAAAACACATTTCGGGAGAACATCCTCACAGTAACACAACATAAACGCAACACAACAAATACCCAGAATCCTTTGTATCGTGACACTCCTGAATATATTTTACACCCCCGCGCCCCCAACCCCGCCCACCTTACCGACGCACGGGGTGGAGACATGTAGATCGTACCTGCTGTAGAAGGCGACAAAGTCAATGGCTTCATAGCACGCCCTAATACTTATTATCTGGGTGACTGCGTGCAGTCATTCTAGAGAATATTAGCGTCTCCTATTGTCTTCTTCGCTTCGTGACACGGGTCTTAAACGGCTCTTTGAATGGTAAAGGATACCGATCCCAGAACCATGTATATCAAATATTTCCGGAAGGTTCAACCGCCACCCGCCCGAATCTAATTAAAATCTATTTTTTCGTCATGTCACCCGCCCGACCCGCGGTTTATCCGCGGACTCCGCGGATGAGACCGCAAACCGCACATCTCTAATATATATATATATATATATATATATATATATATATATATATATATATATATATATATATATATACACACATATATACATATATGTATGTATGTATCTATATATGTATACATATATATTTGTATATATAGATATACATATATATGTACTGTATATATGTATCTCTATATATATATATTTAAACATATATATACAGTATATATATATATGTATATATATACACACAAATATATATATATATATATATATATATATATATATATATATATATATATATATATATATATATATATATATATATATATATATATATATTGTGACACTATTGTTCTTTTTTAAATTTTTATAAATGTCTAATTATAATGTCAATGAGGGATTTTTAATCACTGCTATGCTGAAATTATAACTAATATTGATATTGTTTCAATACTTTTGGTTTGTTCTGTGTCGTGTTTGTGTCTCCTCTCAATTGCTCTGTTTATTGCAGTTCTGAGTGTTTGCTGGGTCAGGTTTGGTTTTGAAATTGGATTGCATTGTTATGGTATTGCTGTGTAGTGGATTGTTGGATTGATAAATAAATAAATAAATAAATAAAAATTAGATGAGAATCGATTCTGAATCGCACAACGTGAGAATCGCAATTCATATTCGAATTGATTTTTTCCAACACCCCTATATATATATATATATATATATATATATATATATATATATATATATATATATATATATATATATATATATATATTTGTATATATATATATATATATATAGAATACCATCTAAAAACACAAAAACATATATAAATAAATATGTTTTATTTATCCTTATTTCCTTTTCTTTCCTAGTTTATACTGCAGAAAAGCTGTTTTTCATATTTGAACAATTGAATTTAGTGCAGTTTTTGTGCACAAAAAGTAAAAAAAAAAAAGGACATTGTTGCATAAAAGGATAAGAAATATGAACTTCCAACATATCGTTGTAAAGTGCTTTGAGATTTTTGGGAACCAGCGCTGTATCATTCATGAGGAAATATTACAACTATTTATTTTTTTTCTTAATTATTTTAAGGTTTATTTGTACATATTTTTATAAAATGTATACAAAATTAATATATAAATAATATTGAATATCAGCGTTTTCAAAGTAACATTTAATAATAATATATTTTCATAATAAATACGTACATAAAGCACCTTCCAAAAAAGTCAACAACATAGAATGCTTAAACACTTGATTTCTGTGCAGTTTTCTGTGAATTAAAAAGTAAAAGATAAAGATCAAGTATTAAGTACTTGCATGAGGAAATTTGTTTTTTCTTATTTTTTATATTATTTTTAAATGTAAAAAGTAAATACATAATATAATATTTCATTTATTCTTTATTTTTTGATTATTTTACATGTACAAAAATACACAATTAATATTGCACATTTGCATACATTTTTTTGTGTAGTTATTGTTTTAATCATTTATTTTTTTAGCATTTCTTAGTCTTTGCACAATCGGTGAACATTTAAGTTATTGTATATATTTATGCAAGAGGCAACCAACTATTTTTTTGAGTACACTTTTACACACACTTGCATTTATTATGTTTTAAAATAATTGGTTGCACCAGATTTGATTTAGTTCACAGATTTCCATCAAACAGATTAAAGGCAAGTTGCAAAACTAAAGGATGTCAGTAATGGCAATAATACATGTGCAATTGTCCATGCAAAATCATGGTTTCATTTGTCAAGTGGTTCCCAAATGGTGCTCTGCATGGTGTGCAGCCTCTAAATACTTCATGGAATCTGCTTTTGCAGCAATGAACTAGCTCTTTAAAAAAACACTACTGACAAGAGATTTCAGAGAGTTGTGTTGTGCATTCATGATGAATATGCACAACGATGAGACAAAATGACCTTTGCTCCATGAGACATTTCAGTGTCTACAAGCAAATAAAGACAATCATTCTTGTGCTGGTGTCCATAAAGATAGTCTTGTTTCAACTCCTCCCTTTCTGCTTCAATTGCGAATGAGAGCTTAAACAGTGAAGGAATGGCTATGATGATATATTGAAGTTTAGAAAATGGATAGATGATTTTTCTGGATATTTAGTTATTCACTCAACATGCATGTGTAACATTTCTTTAAGATATGATATTATAAAAAATAGGACATTTTGATTGTGAAAATACAGACTTTTTTTAAGGACATGTTTGCCTATTTTTTGTTTTTTGTGGATCCTCACTCAAAATGTCAACTTTTATGCTGCACTCCTCTAGATCGGCGTATCCGTACAGTAAAGTTAAAATATGAATGACAAGAGAAAAGTAAATCTAAGTCTAAGTACTATAGAGACCTTCAAATAATGTTCCCTCTAATTTTCCATCTGATTTGCAAGTGGGTAATTCTTTGTGAGTTCATGCACTGTGTTGGTTTTGTTCTTTGAACAAGGTAATGTTCATGCACGGTTTATGTTGTGCTCTTGTAAAAAAAAAAAAACAACATATAACTTTGTCTTGAATTAGAAAAAAAGAAAAACTTTTTATTCTTCACTAAAGAAGGGTTCGGTGAATGCGCATATGAAACTAATGGGGTTCGGTACCTCCAACAAGGTTAAGAACCACTGCTCTAGATACTTTGAAATTTGAATGCTCAAAAATTATAAATCAAAGTAGACAGCCAATATGTATATTTTACTATTATATGATTAATACATTTATGTTTCGATCCCAAATAAAAACAGGGGCAGCATTACCAATGTCGAAACTGGTATATTTTATTTGAAAATGATAAAGATAATTGAATGATTTTGCGATTTTGATTCAAATTTTTTTATTGTGATGTGTTTGTAATAATTTTTAATTTGACAATGTACAAATACAAAGAGATCAATGTGACGTCTATGTGATGTCAACAAATTCATACAGTTGTTTGAGCAAAATACAAGCAATAGTGCAAAATAACAAAACAAGCCAGTAAGCCTAAGAACTTTTTACCCAATTATAAATACAACAATATCCGTAATATAACAATATGAACAACACAACAACCAAAACCCAAAGATAGATATTTTTGGAAATAGACAAAAAAATCTGATACAACCCTTGATATTAGTACTATTGATATTTGAAATTGTGTATTTCAACATTTTTTTAAAGACTGAAGTAACAATAGTAGTTTCATTCCCCCTATATAAACTCTAGGGCAGGGGTGTCAAACTAATTTTGGATCGGGGGGCCACATGGAGAAAATGTACTCCCAAGTGGGCCAGACTGGTGAAATCACGTCACGATAACTTAAAAATAAAGACAACTTCATATTGTTTTCTTTGTTTAAAAATAGAACAAGCACATTCTGAAATTGTACCAATCATAATTTAGTTTTTTGTTGTTTTTTTTCCAATGACCTGTTGCGGTTAATAGTATATATACTTTATTTGTCGTTATTTATATTTTCTGAATAAATTATGTGATAATGTTTATCAGTCAACTCATTGGTGTACATTTTAAATTTATCAAGATAAAAAAATATATGAAATTACAGAATGTTATTTATGCAGTTTGATCATTTTCTTTGACTTATGTACTAACATCATGTGGTTTATTTTGTACATATGTAGCATCATCTACAAAGATACAATTAACTTATATTGCGACATCTAGTGGACACATTTAGAACAGCAGTTACTTTCATTCAAAAATTTAAATTTTTATACTTAGCAAACTCCTCCTGCGGGGCGGATAAAACCTGTCCGCGGGCCTCATCCGGCCCTCCGGCCGTACGTTTGACACCCCTGCTCTAGGGCATTATGTAATGAACAAAAAAAAAAAACAGACAAAAATTAAAATGACTGCATGAAAAGCTTCATTAAAAAAAAAGTCTAATACATTTTTGAAATCTTCATGACGGCCTTTGTACGTCATTTTAGCCTAGCCTACTTCTGGTGCACGTTACCTCATATAAAACATTGAGGAGTCTCTCCAAGGGCCCTGAATGATTCAGATGAGTGGTGCACGCCATGCTGGTAGAACACTCCTGAGGACAAGCAGGGACTATTGTAGTCACTCAACATAAACATAGTCAGCAGCACACAGAGCACACATACATTATATACAGTGTACTGTATTGTTTACCTTCCTCTATAACATTACATGCTGATTAGACACCAGCACTACACACTGGAAGGAATAAACTGTGGAACCTCGCTTTTCATACGCCCCAGATTTAGCAGGATTCGGTTTTAGGCTAGTCACCAAATCATGTACTTAGGCCCCTTTTACACGGTAAATCACACCCAACCTAATCTTTGTCCACACACACACACACACACACACACACACACACGCACACACACACACACAGACACACACACACACACACACACACACACACACACACACACACACACACACACACACACACACACACACACACACACACACACACACACAATGGTCATGTAAGACCCCCGCCCCTCTCCGTCTGCCAGTACAACGTGACCGAGTACGCATGCGTGGAAAATGCACACGTCATAGTCACCTCCAGTGTGGGTTTTTGTCCAAGCTCGTACATTGAATGTAATTTATCTGAACAATATCCAGTGTTTTGGCATTTCAATGAACTGGAATCCAGTGTGCAGTGGAGCCCTATTGTAGTGAATCACACCTGAGCTGACATTAATAATCAAATCTTTAATGAACAAGTGAAAGTACACAATGTGATAAAGAACATTTTACAACAATCAATCTAGGGATTTGGATATCTGGTCAGGAAACTCCTCACTATTTTGCCTTCACCTTCATTGTCCATTAGTTTTTGGTAACTTTATATACTTTGGACCTAGGCGTTGAGTTGGCGACATACATGGCGGACAATAACTGATACAGTCTGCTTTGCCAGTCCAAATGCATTCAATGTTTTCCGTAGTTAGTCTTCCCTCGACGGCCAGGTAATAAAAAGCACATCCACGGGAGCTTGCATTCTCATTGTCTCTCCTTTGACAAATGGACAAAGTTTTTCGGTAAGTAGAATCACAGCTGACCTGGACTTTCGAAAGTTTTCTTGCCGTCTGAGATATGCGGTATTTAAAATAGCTGCAATCGCTTTCTCTTAAGGTATTCATGTGTGATTTCCACAAGCGTCTGTACATGTAGAAGAAGGAGAAACACGGGCATGTCTGGATGACTCGCCTCCATCTTTCCAGTGGCTCCAGTTGTTATGAAGCTGACTGTGGCGCGTTCTTTCTGACGTCACTTCCTCTCCGTATTCAGTTTGTAAAGGATCAATGAGTCCATATAGAGCTAAGAGCCGGAGATTTAAGAAACTTATCCGTCCGGTGGCCATGGATGAAGTGCTGGCTGTGCAGAGTCGGGACCCAAGGTGGACCGCTCGCCTGTGCATCGGTTGGGGACATCTCTGCGCTGCTGACCCGTCTTCGCACAGGATGGTCTCCTGCTTGCCCCACTATGGACTGGACTTTCACTATTTTGTTAGATCCACTATGGACTGGACTCTCACTATTATGTTAGATCAGGGGTCGGCAACCTTTACCACTCAAAGAGCCATTTTGACCCGTTTCACAAAATAAAGAAAATAATGGGAGCCACAAGACTCTTGAAATTTATAATTAAATAACACTGTATACAGATTTTTTTTTTTTGCTTTGTGCTATGTATAAACCAGGGGTCTCAGACACGCGGCCCGCAATTAAATATGAAGATTCGATGTTAGTGCGGCCAGTGAGTTTTATATGAATTCCCCTCATTAGCATCACGCATACAATTCCTCCCGATTTGATCCCGAAGACTCGCGGGTTACCAGCTTACCAGTCAGGTAGAGGGGGGGGGGGAGGTCCTCTCCAAGGTTTCTCATAGTCAGCATTGTCACTGGCGTCCCACTGGATGTGAATTCTCCCTGCCCACTGGGTGTGAGTTTTCCTTGCCCTTTTGTGGGTTCTTCCGAGGATGTTGTAGTCGTAATGATTTGTGCAGTCCTTTGAGACATTTGTGATTTGGGGCTATATAAATAAACATTGATTGATTGATATTTGTGGCTTCTGCAGACGCATATATGCGACTGCAAGGCATTCTTGTTCAACAGCCAAACAGGTCACACTAAGGGTGCCAGTTTGAACAACTTTAACACTGTTACAAATATTCGCCACACTGTGAACCCACACCAAACAAGAATGAAAAACACATTTCTGGAAAACATCCGCACTGTAACACCACATAAACACAACATAACAAATACCCCGAATCCCTTGCTACATTATACTCCCCGCAACACCACTATGGACTGGACTCTCATGCTATTATGTTAGACCTACTATGGACTGGACTCTCACTATTATGTTAGATCCACTATGGACTGGACTCTCACTATTATGTTAGATCCACTACTAGAAGATGTACCAAACAAGACATAGCCTGAAGTGACACGCCATGACAGATTGATCGATACTCCAAGGAATCTGACAACAAGAAGGGAATTTGCGTGACGTCATCTAAACAGTTTTTATGATTTTCATTAAAAAAAAAAAAAAAAGTTATTACATTAAAACAATAGAAAATGAACTTTTTGAAACACTCAGATAAAAAATAATATGGCTCTAAAGAAGGCAGAACATTATTATCATATGATATTTTTCTTCTGGCAAGTAATTATGCCGTGTGGTTAGAGTGTCCGCCCTGAAATCGGTGGGTGGTGAGTTCAAACCCCGGCTGAATCATACCAAAGACTAAAAAAATGGGATCCATTACCTTCCTGCTTGGCACTCAGCATCAAGGGTTGGAATTGGGGGTTAAATCACCAAAATGATTTCCGAGCGTGGCCACCACTGCTGCTCACTGCTCCCCTCACCTCCCAGGGGGTGGAACAAGGGGATGGGTCAAATGCAGAAGAGTAATTTCACCACACCTGTGTGTGTGTGACTATCAGTGGTACTTTAACTTTGTTATATATTGTGTGGCTATTTATTTATTGTATTCATCTATTGTTTAAATCAAATTTGGTTATCAGTGTGTATGAGTATTTTTGAGCACATTCAACAATATTGTGATAATAATATTGGTGATACATTATGTGACAATAACTGATGAGAAATTTTCATATCGCTATATCCATAGTAGATACTTTTTGATTTTGTATTGTGCAATGTTAGTAAAGGCTTGATCAAGTGAAATTACTCAGAGAATAATGGAAGGTATTACAAACACAAACAATATGACAGATTTATGTTGTTAAAATGGAGCGTTGATTAGTTTTTTTGAGGACACCTAGTAGTCACAGTAAAGTAAAATTGAGGTCATGACGCAGTAAGTTCAATGATGCAGACATGTTTGTTTCAGGATACATTCTAATATGCTTCTGCCTAAAAGACTTTGTATCCGTAGGTAATATGCAACTTAATTTGATACATTGTTTTATTGACATTTGTTCAGTGTAAGACTTCAATAATGTTATGGACACTTATTATAAATAACTTACTTGTGTGGTATTGTGTGCTTAGCAGATATGTTGTTATGGGTCACAATTCTGCTGCCTCTCAGTCTGCTGCGCGCTCATCCGAGCGCGCCGTGGGTCACGCCCACGGGCGTTCATAACCCGAAGCTCATGACCATAGGTGAAGAAGGGAACATAGATCGACCGGTAAATTGAGAGCTTTGCCTTCCGGCTCAGCTCCTTCTTCACCTTAACGGATCGAAACAGCGTATGCATTACTGAAGACGCCGCACCGTTACGCCTGTCGATCTCACGATCCACTCATCCCTCATTCGTGAAGAAGACTCTTGGGTAATTGAACTCCTCCACTTGGGGCGGGATCTCCTCCACGCCAGTCCACCCTTTTCCGGGCGAGAACCATGGACTCGGACTTGGAGGTGCTGATTCTCATCCCAGTTGCGTCACACTCGGCTGCAAATCGATCCAGTGAGAACTGAAGATCCCGGCCAGATGAAGCCATCAGGACCACATCATCTGCAAAAAGCAGAGACCTAATCCTGCAGCCACCAAAACGGATCCCCTCAATGCCTTGACTGCGCCTAGAAATTCTGCCCATAAAAGTTATTGCTGCAGAGTCTTGTTAACCAAGACAGCCCCATAGCATCCAGAGCCTCAAGGAACTCCGTGCGGATCTCATCCCCGGGCCTTGCCCCCGAGAAGCTTTTTAACACCCTCAGCAATTTCAGCCCCAGAAATAGGAGAGTCCACCACAGATTCCCCAGGCACTGCTTCCTCATAGCAAGACGTGTTGGTGTGATTGAGGAGGTCTTCGAAGTATTCCCTCCACCGTCCACAACATCCGCAATCGAGGTCAGCAGAGCACCATCCTCACCATACACGGTGTTGACAGTGCACAGCTTCCCCCCCTGAGGCGGCGGATGATGGTCAGGAATCGCTTCGAAGCTGTCCGGAAGTCGTTTTCCTTGGCTTCCCCAAACTCATCCCATGTCTGAGATTTTACCTCCACCACCACTGAAGCCGCACTGCGCTTGGCCTCTGGGTACCTGTCCGCTGCCTCTTGAGTCCCATGAGCCAAAAGGACCCGATAGGACTCTTTCTTCAGCTTGAAAACATCCCTCATTGCTGGTGTCAACCAGTGGGTTCCAGGATTACCGCCAGGACAGGCACCAACTATCTTGCGGCCACAGTACCAATCAGCCATCTCGACAATAGAGGTGCGGAACATGGTCCACTCGGACTCACTGTCCAGCACCTCCCTCGTGACATGTTCAAAGTTCTTCTGGAGGTGGAAATTTAAACTCTCTCTGACAGGAGACTCTTCCAGATGTTCCCAACAGACCCTCACAATACGTTTGGGCTTGCTAGGTCTGTCCAGCATCCTCCCCCACCATCGCAGCCAACTCACCATCAGGTGGTGATCAGTAGAAAGCTCCGCCCTCTCTTCACCCGAGTGTCCAAAACATGAGGCCACAAATCCGATGACACAACTACAAATCGATTGTGGAACTGCGGCCTAGGGTGTCCTGGTGCCAAGTGCACATACGGACACCCTTAAGTTTGAACATGGTGTTCGTTGTGGACAATCTGTGACGAGCACAAAAGTCCAATAACAAAACACCACTCGGGTTCAGATCCGGGCGGACATTCTTCCCAATCATGCCTCTCCACGTTTCACTGTCGTTGCCAACATGAGCATTGAAGTCCCCCAGTAGAACAAGGGAATCACCCGAAGGAGCACTTTCCAGTACTCCTTCGAGTGAATCCAAAAAGGGTGGGTACTTTGAGCTGCCGTTTGGCGTGTGGGCGCAAACAACAGTCAGGACCCGTCCCCCCACCCGAAGGCGGAGGGGAGCTACGCTCTTGTCCACTGGGTTGAACTCCAACATACATGCTTTAAGCCGGGGGGGGGGGGCAACAAGAATTGCTACCCCAGCCCGTCGCCTCTCATTGTCGCCAGTGTGGAAGAGAGTCCAGCCCGTCTCGAGAGAACAGGCTGTTCAAAAGTGAGTCCGACTATATAAAGCCGGAACTTCTCCACCTCGCGCACTAGCTCAGGCTCCTTCCCCCCAGTGAGGTGACATTCCACGTCCCAAGAGCTAGCTTATGTAGCCGAGGATCGGACCGCCAAGTGCCGTGCCTTTGGCTGTCACCCAGCTCACAACGCATTCGACTTCTATGGCCCCTCCCATGGGTGGTGAGCCCATTCGAGGGGTGACCCACGTTGCCTCTTCGAGCTGTACCCCATGGGGACAGGCCTGGCCCGGCCACCAGGCGCTCGCCATCGTCTCCCACCTCCGGACCTGGCTCCAGAGGGGGGCCCCGGTGACCCGCGTACGGGCGAAGGAAATCTGGGTCCTTCGGTGAAGAATTGTTATTCTTCATAGATGTCTTCGAGCTGCTCTTTGTTTTATCCCTCACCTAGGACCTGTTTGTCTTGGGTGACCCTAAGAGGGGGCACCGAAGCCCCTGGACAACATAGCTTCTAGGTTAATTGGGACACGCAAAGGTAAAGGTATCCATTACATTAAATGTTAATTTATCTATTTAGTCATTTATGTGCATTTATCATAATTTTCTGCATGTAAAATGAGAAACATTCTCTATAAATTGTTTTGTGTTAACATTCATATTATTTTTATTATTTCTAAAGAGGAGGGGTTTTTTTTGGTTTTGAACAGCAGCCTGGGAATGGATCAATAACGTAAACAGAGGTACCACTTTATGCTTAATATGTGTAACAAGTGTATTACTTAACTGATGACAATTGTGACATGATTTAGCCTCCACACACCCACATCTCTCAGCCTGTCACTTTCATGGCCTCACAGACAGTCGGAATACACGGAACTACACGTACTACCCAAACCACTATACAAACAATTGCGCAAAAGTGTTTGAGGTGTTTCCACGTAAACACTTTTAGCACCTCCCAATTGATCACCAGCATAACAAGTAAGCTCAGGGGTTAATCCCAGACACTTTAATACTGAGCGCACACACACACACACACACACACACACACACACACACACACACACACACACACACACACACACACACAATTGTTGAAGCATACGTACCCTAGCTTTGTTTAATCTTCAAACCCCCCTCTACCTCATCCTTCTGCAGGGATGAATGTGTGGTCTGTTCTTTTACACAAAGAAGGACTGGTACACTTGAACAATTTTGGAAGAATTGCCATAACTACAACTGTTTGAGCGCGGGTGTTTGTTTACATATAAATTACATCTGTTGCGATCCCTTTGGGTTATACTTTGAAAGACATATAATCATTCGACTTGTGGTCACTTATGGTCAATTTACAGTGAGCCTGTAAAGACATTTAGTCTAAGCCTGGGCCCCTGGAGAGGGGTCCAGACTGCGGCCAAGGAAAAAAACCTCCTAGCCATAGCACACATAAATATGTGTGTAATAGGGAAACATCAAACACAACAGAGAAGGGAAGGAGGCGACAACCAGGGCAGAACTGAGGTTTCACAAGGTTTATTTAAACCCTTGATGAATACGTGGAATGTGTATGCTACTCTAAGTGAATGAGTGTAGACTATGTGTAATATTAATAATGTCAATGTTACCAGGGGTTGTTATCTGTGAGTGTTGGTTGTATCTTTCGTCGAATCACGAAGGACAAGGCTAAGAGGCAGTTCGTAGACAGGCAAGAAGTCGGGGGAAGGTGCGAGGCAGCGTGGTCTGCGTCCGAGCAGGGAGGTCGTGGCTCGAGGTGTGAAGTCAGGAATCCAGATGGATGTCGAATGACAAGTCACGATCACGGAAGACAGGGGAGTCACTGTGAAAGACGCGAAGGACATGAACCAGGGAGACAGGGAGAGAGAGAGCAAAGCAAAGGTGACTAATTCACGCGGGAAAGGAATGCCAGATGTGATGCTTGCTGGAAGGTTAGTGACGTTCTGGCAAAAATTCCTCGTGTCCGCTGTTCTTTATGTCGCTCTCTCTCAACAAACCCAGGTGTGTTGATTACTGATTGTCTGCAGTCTCGTCGCTGCGTGGACGTGCTGCGCTCAGCGCGAGCAGGGGCGTGTACGAGTGCGCTGCCGAAGAAACGTGGGTTCGACTGCGCGCCGTGACACAAAAGACATTAAATACATTAAAAGAGCAGAGCTGATGAATTGATTAACGTGGACCCCGACTTAAACCATTTGAAAAACTTATTCGGGTGTTACCATTTAGTGGTCAATTGTACAGAATATGTACTGTATAGTGCAATCTACTAATAAAAGTTTAAACCAATCAATCAATGATGCAACCAGCTACCACTCCAGCAGTGCCACATCTATACACTGCTACAAAACAACAACAAAAAACAACCCAAAATTAAAGCTGCAGGCAGCGATGGACGGGACCGACTTTTGCAGGTGTTTCCTGCCTTTACCCATTCAACATATCTTTACCTGCATTTACCTACCTTCCCTGCATCCTGGGGTCACACTGGTTCTTCTTTCTGTCACCCATGTAAATAATGTAAATAATTCAATGTATATACTCTGATGATTAATCTGTGTGATGACTGTATTATGCTGATAGTATATATTTGTACCATGAATTGATTAACGTGGACCCTGACTTAATTAAGTTGAAAAACTTATTCGGGTGTTACCATATAGTGGTCAATTGTATGGAAAATGTACTGTACTGTGCAATCTACTAATAAAAGTATCAATCAATCAATCAATCAATACATGCTGGTGCTTCCTGCCATCACCCAGACAACATAGCTTTACCTGCACTTTACCTACCTTCTCTATATCCTGGTGTCAAACTGGTGCCTCCTTCTTTCACCCAATCAACATATCTTTACCCGCACAGTACCTACCTTCTCTGCATTGTGTGGTCAAGCTGGTGCTTCCTGCTTTTAAGCTGCCATCTTGAGACGGCAGCAGTTATTAAAACTATTTTCTCAACTTTTAATCAGAAGGGTTCAAACTCTCTCCTGTGCAAGTTTGAAGCCGACACAAGAAATGCGCTCAGAGGAGATTACGTTTGAAAAAAGGTGACAGGTTTTTATAAAACTTTGGTTTTGAAGGGGCTTCACGGTGGAAGAGGGGTTAGTGTGTCTGCCTCACAATACGAAGGTCCTGCAGTCCTGGGTTCAAATCAAGGCTCGGGATCTTTCTGTGTGGAGTTTGCATGTCCTCCCCGTGAATGCGTGGGTTCCCTCCGGGTACTCCGGCTTCCTCCCACTTCCAAAGACATGCACCTGGGGATAGGTTGATTGGCAACACTAAATTGGCCCTAGTGTGTGAATGTGAGTGTGAATGTTGTCTGTCTATGTGTGTTGGCCCTGCGATGAAGTGGCGACTTGTCCAGGGTGTACTCCGCCTTCCGCCCGATTGTAGCTGAGATAGGCGCCAGCGCCCCCCGCGACCCCAAAAGGGAATAAGCGGTAGAAAATGGATGGATGTTTTGAAGGGGTAATTGCCAATTTTCTGAAGATTTTTGCTGAAAAATGTAAATGAATGAAATGTAGGTCTAAGTGAGACCCACATAGAGGTTTTTGTTTCATGTCTCTATGACATTCCTACCGGAAGTTACAAGCAGTTTTGTCTGTGTTTTCTTCCTAGGACCAGTTTGGTCTGTGTTTTATTGCTAGGGGCCGCCAGAGCGCAATTTTGAGTTTTGGGTTTTATTTTAATTTTTTATTAGATCAAAATTTTTGCCAGTCCTGATGTGTGTGTCCAGTTTGGTAAGTTTAGAATCATTTTAAGGGGGTCAAATAACAGCTCAAAGAGGCAAAAATGACACTTTTTAAGAAACTTTTGTTTGGAAGGGGGTTTTGCCAACTTCCTGTTGATTTTTGCTGAGGTATGTCACTGTATGAAATCTAGGTCTAAGCTAGACCTACATAGAGGTTTTTGTTTCATGTCGCTACGACATTTTTACTGGAAGTTACAGGCAGTTTTGTCTGTGTTTTCTTCCTAGGGGGCGCTAGAGCGCAATTTTTAGTTTTGAGGTCAGGTTTTTTTTATTAAATCGCAATGTTTGCCAGTCTTGATGTGTGTGTCAAATTTGGTGAGTTTCGAAGCATGTTAAAGGAGTCAAATTACAGCTCAAAGCTGCTGAATAATAATAAAGAGAGAAAGAATAAAACGCTAGAAATTCAATAGGGTCCTCTGCCCCAAAGGGACATTTGTTCCCTAATAATCAACCAATAATATACATTGCGCACACACGATTGCAACATGCATACACAAGCAACCAAACAAAAACATCACTTCAACACCCACACACACTGTGGTGGCCTCTGCTTTGTTCCACGCCATCGTCTGCTAGGGTGGAGGGGGGGGAGCATCGCCAGAGACAGGGGCAGACCCAACAAAGCAACCAAGAGAGCCAACTCCACCTTTGGCCGCCCACCAACTTTCAGCCAGTGTCATGTCCGCATGGATGAGCGAGGATGCGTCCAAGGCATCCCATACATGCTCATTCAGCCAAGACACCGTGAAGCCCGTCTGTGCCGGTGCCCAGCGCCAGCTCCGCAGCCCTGTCTGGAATCTGAATCATGATTCCTAACAACCTTATTCTAAATCAATTCATAATTTACAAAAATCGATTAACAAATAATTTTTTTAGGTCATCTTAGACATTTTTTTAGGTCATCTCCGCTCTTCTTTGCCGTGCTTATACTGTACGTCAGCAGCCATGGGGACCTTTGTATCCTCTTACCGATTTAAAAAGGGTTTAGAATTATTCTTACACCTAATATTATATTTACGAGAATCGGTTTGAATCGAAAATACTGTTCAATCCAGAATCGAATAAGAATCAAATCATCAACCCAGTAATCAAAATCCATTTGAGCCTTGAGTTGTTGTAAGATTCTCAATCAACATTTAAAGTGTACGTATAATTTGAACGTATTATGAAATATGTATTTTTTATACAAATATTGATAATTTTTTTTTTTACAATTAACAGCGATTAACAAGGGATTACTGTATATTATATTTCATTTAAAAATATATATATTATTCACTAATTCAGTATGCTGCCTAAAATGTTTTAAAAACTCATATAACAAAAACTGTATTATTGAATGGCAAAACAATGCATACTTACATAGTAAGGGAACTGCTGAGCTGTAAATTCTAATGACAAATGATTTCTATCAACTACTATCCTCTTGTCAAGCACATGTGCACTGAAAACACATCAACATGTGCACCCTGAGGCCTTGTGCAAGTATGAGGAGTTCAAAAGCAGCTTGGTGCATGACTCCGAGTCATTTCTATGCAAGCAAGCAGTCCAAAAACACAATGAGAGTAAGTGAGAAAATGTCCTCTAACTGTCCCACTTAGTGCTGAGCTTTGCTCAGGGGGGATGAAATGGGACCCCTACTTAAACAGATGGGGAGAAAGAAATATATGTGTGAGTGCTAAGATAGGGAGGTGTGTGTTTTCTGTCTGCATAGACGAAATGTCAGCAACCCAAAGTGTTGAAAAAGCCATGTTTCACCAAAAATTTAAAAAATTAAAATCTGCCCTGACCTGCAAAAAATTACAAATCTTATATAAGTGTTATAATGAAGGCAACACATGACGTAAGTGTCTATATTAGCTACATTAGCCTACTATCAAAGGTTGAATGCACATCTTCCTTGACAGAAATGTTGTATTTTAATTTTTATTCTACGCATTTGTGCAACTTTGGAAATGATTAGTAAAATGGACGCTTCTCCAAGGATGAGATAACTTCTGGAAATTACTCGTTTAAAATAGCCAACGGTATAGATATGTGTGTCCAAATGAAAGCAAACGGCAGGCTGTCTTCTTCTAATGGATTTATTACAATCTTTGCAAGCTGGGTAACAATTGCTGTGATCTGGAACAACATGGCACACAAACAACAACAACAACAACAAAAAAGTACCAATGATTGTCACACACACACAGACACAAGGTGTGGTGAAATTATCCTCTGCATTTGACCCATCACCCTCACCTCCTGGGAGGAGAGGGGAGCAGTGAGCAGCTATGAGAAATGCAGCCAATATTACATGCGGATAAAATGTCATGAGACATGCAAATATAAATTAAATACACTGAGGGCATAAGTAAAGAAAATTAAATGGGCTCAAATATACCTACAAACGAGGCATAATGATGCAATATGTACATACAGCTATTATAAATAGCTTGTTATCATCGATTAGCTTCCAGTCATCTCTCTAGGTCGTCCTCAGACGAGCCTTCCATCGTTGCTTCCAGTCATCCCGATTTTCCATACATTTGGCCAGTTCCTTGGTACCCTGAGCTCCTGCATCCTTCTTGAGTACGTCCACGTATGTTTGTGTGGGACGTCCTCTTGACCGATGCCCATGTGTTGGTTCCCACAGCACTAATTTGCTGGCTGGCAGCTCCTGATGTCTTTGGCAGTGTCCTGCAAGTCTCATTCTCCTTACAGCAATCTTCTCGCTCACCCTTGCTATTCCTTTGTAGAGGATACTGTTGGTTACGTGCACACTGCACGCAGCATCCTGGTGTAGCAACCATCCAGAGACCTCTCCAGGGTTGGCTTCAGGGTCCAGCATTCGCTGCCATAGAGGAGAACGGACTCAACTTTCGCGTAGAAGAAGCTGATATTGATTTGGCGGGGGAGGTTGGAGTTCCATACATTGACATGGATTGATGAAATATGACTCATTAGCACTCCAGAAAATGAATTAAATCAATATAGCTCACCTTTGTGCATTCACAGAAAGCATAAAACATTTGGTGGACAAAATGAGACAAAAGAGTGGCATAAAACACGCCTTTCTGTGGCAGCATCGGTGAAAGTTTTATATGTAAACAAACTACGATGAGTTCAAGGATCGCTGAAATTAGTAGGACAAAACGGTGCTTGGGGCAGCACGATGGTACAGGGGTTAGTGCATGTGCCTCACAATACAAAGGTCCTGAGTAGTCCTGAGTTCAATCCCTGGCTCAGGATCTTTTTGTGTGGAGTTTGCATGTCCTCCCCATGACTGCATGGGTTCCCTCCGGGTACTCCGGCTTCCTTCCACCGCCAAAGACATGCACCTGGGGATAAGTTGATTGGCAACACTAAAAAATGGTCCCTAGTGTGTGAATGTGGGAGTGAATGTTGTCTGTCTATCTGTGTTGGCCCTGCGATGCAGCTGAGATAGGCTCCAGCACCCCCCACGACCCCAAAAGGGAAAAGCGGTTGGAAATGGATGGATGGATGGATGAAAAACGGTGCTCGCCAAATACTCATCAGTGATGTCACACCTGGACATGCACTGGTTTTGCTTCTTCCACGCAAAGGATGATTGGCACGAGCCAGACGAGAGTGTAAGTACATATTCATTTAAACACTATAATAAAAAATAAACGAACTAAGGGCGCTCACAAGGTGCTATATTACTAGACTACAAAATACAAACAGGAAAACAAAAACACTTGCGCGATGGCATGAATGAACTATGGACATACACAAAAGGACTTAGCACAAAAGCATTTAACTATGACTATATACAACAACTTACTTGACATGGAACTATGGACGAGGGCATGGAGGAGGTGCAGCAAGGGTAGCGTGTGTGCGTGAAGGCATGAAGGCAAGCAGGCAAGCAAAGTTCCCAGAACGATGAACGGAAAGCAAATGACTTAAGTAGTAGCAGTGGTAATGAGAAACAGGTGTGAGACCTGAGAGACGGGGCGTGACTAGGATGGCGATGTGAAAATCAATGGGTTGGCATGGAAACAAACAAATCCGGGACATGCAAAACGTGAAACAAGAGTCCAAAAACAAAACAAAACATAAACCCTGCTTAACAGGCATGACAAGTGAAGCATGTATAACATAAACAGTGATATTTCTAACAATTAGCTAGGCTTGTGGCATGTTAGTCCAACTACAGAAAATATATTTAAACAAAAAATATATTTTTTCATCTTTTTCCATTTTCACACATCTCTGAAAAAGGTCCAAGGAGCCACTAGGGCGGCGCTGAAAAGCTGCATGTGGCTCTGGTGCCGTGGGTTGCTGACCCCAGGCCGAGACTATGAATACAGTTGCATGTGCCAATTAATACTGTTTATCAAGTTTATAAATTCCAAAATACAGTACGGTGTGAGCACCCATCAATCCATCTGCTGCTCAGCACTGTCCTGACCAGTCACCATGGCCGTGGGGGGCCTTGATCCAGTCAACATTACGTCTACCTGAGACTGACCCACCGGCAGCGTGGGGCAGGTGATGGAGCAAAACGTGCTCCCTCTGCGGGGAAACCCCTTGGAGAGTTTAGTGTTTGTGCGGCTGTGTGCGTGTTTTGTGTTGCCTGGGGCGCATGAAAGCAGACATTGTTTGATAGCAGTGGACTGGAAGAGGAGAGGGGAGCCGACAGTGCCCATGGTTACTGAGGAGAAGGAGGAGGAAGAGGCAAGAGAAGCAGGAGGAGGAGGTTTGTAAGTGGGTCGGGGTATCAGGGAGATTCATGGGGGGTTGGGCGGAAACATCAGCAAAAAAAGAGCACCGGGACTAAGTCAGTCCTCAAAGAAAAACATAAGGCTTAATTCAGTTCGCTGTTTCCAGTGAGCTGAGCCCCGTCAGACAGGTCTCCTCAAAGTGATCTCTGACCTCACAAATGCACTGCTGGATGAATGAACCCCAAGGAAAATCTCACATGAACTCTCCAAAACCTTGCAGAAAGGCTCCAAGAAAGAGTGGACGGAGAGACTAAATCAATCAATATGTTCCTGTGTGTAATAGCCACGTGTGCCAATTAGTGTTGTCCCGGAAAACAATATTTTGGTACCGGTACTAAAATTATTTTGACACTTTTTGGTACTTTTCAATATTTTTCTAAATCAAGGGGACCACAAAAAATGGCATTATTGGCTTTATTTTAACAAACAATCTTAGTGTACATTAAAAAATATTTTTCTTATTCCAAGTTTGAGTTTGAGTTTGAGTTTGAGTTTATTAGGAACATGCAAGCATATAACATGCATGATACATCACAATTTCCAGTTTCTCTTTTCAACATGTTCGAAAAGGAGTGGGAAGAAGCAGAGTTTATTTAATCCTACCCCTTTTCTTTACATAACACTTGCTAAAACTTTTGTTCACTTCCTGTTCTCAATGTATTCACAATGTATACTCCATAAGTAATAAGTAATCACAATAAAAATAAATAAATACATAATTGGTGAAGTAAGTTTTATTCCATACGATGAGATAAGTAAGATTATTTTGAGAATGAATGGGTGAGTAAAATCAGAATGTTTATCATGGTTCTTCTTTTTTGTACTTTGTAAACACTTCCAGTTTGAAGAGTTTTTTAAGTATATCATATTAGTACATTGTTTGATTGCTTTGCTTAATCCATTCCATAGTTTAATTCCACATACTGATATACTGAAGGTCTTAAGTGTTGTACGTGCGTACAAATGTTTTAAATTAAATTTTTTCTCTAAGATTATATTTCTCTGCTTTTGTTGAGAATAATTATTTGTATATTCTTGGGAAGCAGGTTATAGTTTGCTTTGTGTATAATTTTAGCTGTTTGCAATTTCACTACGTCGTGGAATTTCAGTATCTTGGATTCAATAAATAAAGGGTTTGCATGTTCTCCAACATTATGTGTTATTCTAACTGATCTTTTTTGTAACACTGTTAGTGAATGAAGTGTACTTTTGTAATTATTTCCCCATATTTCTACACAGTAACTCAGATATGGTAACACTAGTGAGCAGTAGAGAATATAAAGTGATTTTTGGTCTAGAATATATTTGGCTTTTTTCATTATTGACGTATTTCTTGCTACTTTATGTTGTATATTTTTGACATGAGATTTCCAGTTCAATTTATCATCAATCATTATACCTAGAAATTTGAAGTTTGTCCTGAAATAAAACAGTGAACATACAAGACAACTTGTGTTTTAGTAGTAAGTAAACAAATAAATGCTTCTAATTAGTCTGCTGACATATGCAGTAACATATTGTGTCATTTTCCATTATATTATTTTTTTAACATTATCAAGGACAAGTGGTAAAAAATTAGTTATTCATCTACTTGTTAATTTACTGTTAATATCTGCTTGCTTTCTCTTTTAACATGTTCTATCTAAACTTCTGTCAAAATGCAATAATCACTTATTCTTCTGTTGTTTGGAGACTTTACTTTAGTTTTAGATGATACCACAAATTTGGGTATCAATCCGATACCAAGTAGTTACAGGATCATACATTGGTCATATTCAAAATCCTCATGTGTCCTGGGCCATATCTCCTGAGTTTATAAAAATAATATAAATTTTTAAAAAACAAAAGAAGATTTTTTGATGCCAAAAAATATCGACATAATCATAAAAGTATCGACTAGATACGCTCCTGTTGTAGGTGTCATTACAGTGGATGTTAGGTGTAGATCCACCCATGGCGTTTGTTTACATTGTGATGCCGGTGAGCTACGGTGTGTAGTGAAGCATGTTCAGCTATTTCTCGTCCTGCAGGGATGATACTTGTAAGAACCTTACTTTATATGTCGCCATGGAGGCGAGGATTAGTGATTTAGAAGTAGCTAAAACACTTCCGACAGCGGGTGGATGTTAGCCACTAGCTAGCTAGCTAGCCATGTCTTAAAGCCCCTCTTCCTGAGGACGTTTCAGCATTATAACTTCACCTTTATTTTTAGTTTTTAAGCCAAAATGCGTTGGTTCTCCCTTTTCTGTCTACACACTGTGTCTGTTTGTAAGTACTCTGTGATTGTGCACTGCCAAACATGCTTGTCTGCTCGTACACCAGCAATGACATGACGTGACGACGAAAGGGGCGCGGGCCACTTTTAGCTCCAAAATGTGGGCGGGCCTGAATCAGCCTGCTGATGTCATCTATAGAAGATGGAGGCAATTTAATAATGCGTGGTATATGTTTTGGCAGCATATTCATCCTAAATTAGGAAATTTTCACACCAAATTGGAAGGAATGACCAAACATGTCTGCCAAATGCATTGTTCCAGGTTGGAGCTATACAACTATATAACTATACAACTTGTTCGATGAGGTGGCGACTTGTCCAGGGTGTACCCCGCTTTCCGCCTGATTGTAGCTGAGATAGGCGCCAGCGCCCCCCGCGATCCCGAAAGGGAATAAGCGGTAAAAAATGGATGGATGGATGGAACTTGTTCGATTAGTTTTACTACCTCAGTTCTGTTTTCAGCACTCTGGGTTTGTGTTTTAGTTATCATGGGTTCTGATTAGTTCAGCCGGCCTTTGATTAGTGTTTGGGACGCTCACTTGCTCCTGGGCACTAATCACAAAGCTACATATTCCTATTTTCCGCCACACACTGTCTGGCTGTCTTATTTGCTTCCATGCAACAAGTTAAGTTGAAAACTTCTGGATTCCTGAGCTATGTATTACTTTTATATTTCGATGGACAATAAATAATTTTCTTACCTGCATACTGCATCCGGAGTTCCGTTTGCATTTTGGGAGAACGACCCACGTATTACCATGCGACCGCGTCCAAACATATTCTGACTAAGAAGAAGAAGGGTTTTGGTTGGAGTTTGGATGGAAATATGTAAAATACTTTTTACTCTGAAAATCAGTAGCACCCTTAAGAGGAGAATGACTGAGTTCGAACCTGTGGAAAAATGGAGAAAGTTATACAGTACAGGGGGGAGAATGGAGACGGCACAAAGGCAAGGACATTGTTTAGCTCTATTTATTATTATACAATAGTATGAAGTGTGAAACTAACCCAAAAGGTGTATCTGTGCGACTATTTGTAGCGGTTATCCGAAGAGTGTTACACGGAGTGTTGAGCGAGGTGCGGAAGTCCATGGAGGGCAAGGCAAGCTTGAAGATCCAGGGACAGCCCGCAGGTCAGGGGGAAGAGTGAGGTGTCAAAATTTGTGTCCAGGCGGTAGAGGGGATCCAAAGAGGCAGCTAGGGAACCAGAGGGAATATGGGGAGACGAGACACACATCTCGTGACCAGGGAACGGAGGAATGCTGCTGGATGGCGACAAGGGACGAAAGACAAATGAACACGGAGGGGGAGAAACACAGAAAGAGAGAAAGTGCATATACAGCTGGACGTGTCGGCTTACTGTACGGAACAGGTAGCCACTTTCTGGCCCGGAACGCAGGTTTGCTCGGGCTTAAGTGTCAGGTGTAGTGAGTGCTGATTGATTGCAGCCACTAGCTGCAGCAGTGTCGCGCGCAGTGGCGTGCTTGGATGTGCGCTCAACAGAGCGCACGGATGGATGCGCATTGGAATGCGCCTTGACAGAAAGTAGCGCTCAACATTGAGAGAAATAGAAGGTATGCCAATAGGATTGTATTTTATGTCCTCTTCTACCGATGTTTTTCTCAAGATTCTTGAGCAATGCTGAAAGAGCACGAGGAAACCTAGGATGTGGTGTCTCTGGAAGAGATTATGGAGGCTCGGAAATGTTTCTTTTTTGCTCATAGTGTTAACAATTTCAGTTTTTAAATAATCATGGACCAGTGTGACGAAAACATGTGATTAAGTGATCAAAATATTTATTTTACATGCCTTTATCCAAACTGTCCTTGCGGGGAAATGGGCTCCATTTCTGGAGATAACGACACACCAAGAGGGGGCGGCATATTGGGTTCGGCGATTGGTAGAGCGGCCGTGCCAGAAACCTGAGGGTTGCAGGTTAGCTCCCCGCCTCTTGACACCCAAATTGCTGCCATTTTGTCCTTGGGCAGGACACTTCACCCTTGCCCCCGGTGCCACTCACACTGGTGAATGAATGATGACTGAATGATAGGTGGTGGTCGGAGGGGCCGTAGGTGCAAACTGGCAGCCTCGCTTCCGTCAGTCTAGCCCGGGGCAGCTTGGGGCTACAAATGTAGCTTACCACCACCATGTGTGAATGAATGATGGGTTCCCCCTTCTCTGTGAGCGCTTTGAGTATCTAATAATAGATAAGCGCCACATAAAATCTAATCCATCAGTCAGTTATCTACCGATTACTCAAAAACTAATTAATTATGGGAAATGAGTGCCAGATTAATTTTCAGGGGCAAAACATATACAACAACATTTTGTTAGTGACATTTCGGTTAATTAATCCAGGCACTGCGTTCAAACAACATTGTGCAAAGTGAAACACGGATCAATACAGGGACCTACATTGTAATCCCGATGAAGAGGTAGATAAAGTAACAAGCAGCTGAAGCAGCAAAAGCATTTCATAACACAAACAAATAGTGTGTATGAATGAATTAGTTAATAAGTACACTTCCCTCTCCCTCAGGACCATATGGTCTGTTTTATGTCCAAAAGATATAAATCTGTGCCCAACAGTGCTGAAATATTTCTCTAAATCCATATCCCAGCTTAAGACTACTCATACTGATGATCAGCAGCAGCATGCTGGCTGCTTGGATGCTCTGATCCAAGCTTTTTTCCTGGCATAATCATTTTGTTTACACATTTTACCATCAATCCTAGATTTGGCTTCACCTCAAGTAATACTCAACATTGAAATATATTCAGGCCCCTACAAAATGAAGAACATGGGTAAAAAAACACACAGACACACACTCAATACTGAGTGATGCAAGACATGCAAATAAAAAGCAATTGCAAGCTCCATTTTTTTCTTTAAGCATGGCTCACATCTAGTGGTGGGCCGTCGGGGCCAGCAAGACCTTCTCTGCTGGCCTAACATAACCAGAAATCATGATCATAATTAAAGATAAAAGTATTTTTTGTTTACTTTCCCTAAATATCTAAAAGTAATCATATTCTCTTCATGTCATAAGATGCTCCTTCCAGCGCTGTTATTTTTAGGTTGAAGAGTTTTTATCCGGGTGGCGGGGCTCTCCCTTAGAGATAGGGTGAGAAGCTCTGCCATCCGGGAGGAACTCAACGTAAAGCCGCTGCTCCTCCACATCGAGAGGAGCCAGATGAAGTGGTTCGGGCATCTGGTCAGGATGCCACCCGAACGCCTCCCTAGGGAGGTGTTTAGGGCACGTCCAACTGGTAGGAGGCCACGGGGAAGACCCAGGACACGTTGGGAAGACTATGTCTCCCGGCTGGCCTGGGAACGCCTCGGGATCCCCCGGGAAGAGCTAGACGAAGTGGCTGGAGATAGGGAAGTCTGGGCTTCCCTGCTTAGGCTGTTGCCCCCGCGACCCGACCTCGGATAAGCGGAAGATGATGGATGGATGGATGGATGGAGTTTTTATCCAATCATAATTCAGCTAGCTTATGTTGCCATGCTGTATGAAATCTGCCCGAGGCCTTCAGAATGCCGGCAACATTTGACAGACAGTTGCGGTAGCCAATCAGATCACGAGTTCTTGTCGGTAAGGCCTTCTGGCTGGCCTAAGGCAGATATATAGTGATGTTATGAGCTACGTAACGTAAGAACTTCATTACCCAACACGCCTCGTCTACATCTTTTATGCTTCGACAAGACAACACATATATTTGCAAGACCATTTTCAAGAAGGATATCTAAAGAAAAACAAAATCTTGTGAGACGATGTTGGCCAACCCCAGCAGCTCGAATGGGTTCTGTCATGATCCGTGGCCCGGATCATGTTTTGTTCTTTCTGTTATTTTTGGACTCCCTTAGTTCCTGTTTTGTGCACCTCTGGGTTTGTTTTGGTTTCTATGGGGATTGCCTGGGTTCACCTGCCTCTGGTTAGTGGTCGGCAAGCTCACCTGCAGTCTACCACTTATCAGAGAGCTATTTATTCACCTTTCTCACCACGCTCAGTCTGGCTTCTTTGTTTGCTTATGCAAAAAGTTACGTGAGTATTGCTTGTCTCTATTTCATGCTAAGTGGTATCCTTAGCTTCCAATGCGATTGGCACATTTTTCCGTCGGCATGTTTCCTGTTTTTTGCACCTCCTTTGATTTTCGAGGAATAAATCATGTTCCTACCTGCAAGTCGAGTCCGGAGTGATCCGTTTGCATCCCGGGGGAACAAACCTCGCAGCAAACAGTTCAGATATTTTTTTTCTTTATTTTTTCACCTTTAATATGTTTTTTGCAATTTAAAGTTTGACAAAACCACATAAGATCTATTTTTATTGCTGATGCGGGTTTATTGATTTTTAAATGCACCAGAAAATAACCTGTTTTGTACACTGTTGTTGATTTAATGCACAGTAGAGC
Source organism: Nerophis ophidion (assembly GCF_033978795.1). Taxonomy (NCBI): domain Eukaryota; kingdom Metazoa; phylum Chordata; class Actinopteri; order Syngnathiformes; family Syngnathidae; genus Nerophis; species Nerophis ophidion. The sequence goes on along the minus strand of NC_084625.1, from coordinate 30,303,834 downwards.
ATACATGTGTTTCTGTATAGTATTTTTCCAGCAATGGTCATGTGGTGACATAAATGATGTTTTTTTTGAGAGGTAATCATTAGACACAGGACATCACTGAAGGCCTAGGTGGGAAACGCATGGCCCACCAGTGTTCACATCAAAAGGATGCCACATGCAGAGATGTAACAAAACAAGTTTACCTATCAGGGGAAATTTAAATTAATTAGTTAAATTAAGTTGAATTTGACCCTCATCTTGCATATGTGCACACTTACAATACATGTTTTAATTAAGTTAAGTTAAAGTTAAATTACCAATGATTGTCACACACACACTAGGTGTGGCGAAATTATGTGTTTTATTCAACATTTTACTAAACCGTGATTTTGGGTTAATTGTGATCAATCACATGTTATTTACTCACTTGCATAAATTAAGTTAACTAAAAGAAGAGCCAACCAGTTGGACATAAATGCAACTTTACCGTCATGTCATGCAGGAACATTTATTAAATGTTTTTAATACTTGAGCGTATGAATTTATTTGCTTAAAACTTGGTATCAGTTTTATCTAAAGTCCCATTTGGGTTCATTTTGAAGTTAAATTTGCCACCAAGCACACCAATCGGAGTCACCTCACTTGTATTCATTGACCTGATCACTGTCAAGGAAAGTGAATGATATTTATATTGTTCTTTTTCTCTAGGGATTCAAAGCGCTTTATATAGTGAAACCCATTGTTTGCTTCTTTAAGCTACGTTTAAACCAATGTAGATGGCACTGGGAGCAGATGAGTGAAGTGTCTTGCACAACGGCAGTGACTAAGATGACGGAAGCAAGAATCAAACCTGGAACCCCTCAGATTGCTGGCACGGCCGCTATACCAACTGAGTCACTAACGCTAAGTACAACCACAACCAACTGTACCCTTGTGACACCAAAAACAGAATTAGTTGCAATACACTATTTGTACATTTTGATTATATTTATTTGAATTGAATTTGAGCTAGATATATCTTTTTTATAATATTTTATATTTTTTACATGTTTTTTTTTCATTTAAAACAATTTATTATTGTTATGGCAAATATTGCATGTCAACACAACTCTAAATATTGCTCTTTTATGAAGCAAAAAAGCTAACCAGAAAAAAATACTTTATTACTAAATATGATTTATAGAATTTTTTTGACACACAGTTGACAGCAATACAGTACAATACAAATTAAATGTTATTTTTTTCTCCCTCAAGTTAAAAAGAAAACTAGTCAAATACGTAGACGCAAATATCGATATTAAGCCACAGACAACTGCACTTCCGAATGGCCCTAACATGGTGCAACAATACACAAAAGCAAACAAAAGGCTCATCAAGCATCCACAATTCAACCACATCTCAATTGGGTCCAAACTGGTTGAGATCAGTCTCGTTTACATATTTTAAGAAACCACACTATGATGATATTTTTCTGAAATTTTTGTAACCACATATATATATATATATATATATATATTTATATATATATATTATAGTATTATATTATCCTCATTAGGGTCGCAGGTAAAGTGGAGCATACCTTAAATTCATATTTTCAAGACTTATCATCTAATTAATGTTTTATTTAAAAAAAATAAAAAAAAGCAACTGTGCGCTGGTGACTAGGAGTGAATGGGGGGGGAGGGAGTGGAGGACACACACTGGCACCCCGCCAACGTTGAGAAAGCTGCTTAGCCCACCCAGTTGCCATGGATACAGTGAGGAGTTGAGAGAGAGAGGGAGGGGAGAGAGAGAGAGAAAAGCAGCAGGCAGGCGATAAAGGCAGCCAGAGTGGGAGTGAAAGAGCTGTGGGAAGCAGAGTGGACAGGGAGAGAGAGTGGATGTCCAGCCAGAGAGAACCAGGAGGAAGCAGTTAAAGTGCTAGCAGGAGATCACAGAATTGGAAGCCTTAGATTGCTACACAATGGAGGTGCATACAGAGTGTGCAGACCCTCCCGCAGCCCCTCAATGTGACCCCCAGCCCACTGGGAAGATCAACAAAGCTGCTATGAAGCTCTTCGGAAAGCGACGGACTGGCTCTGGAATGGCCAGCTTCTTCTCCTTCAGGAACAAAGGAGCCACGCTGAGTGGGACAAATGGGAATTCTGACACCGGGAATCCGGCGAATGGGAATGGTTCAATGTCATCCGTCGAGCTGGTGAGGAGCAAAACGCATGATGGTCTCACTGGGTCCAACAATGACACTGATGCACAGAGAGGGGAGGGGCTGGAGGTAGGGACTATGAGGTCGCTCAGTAAATCGCTAAGTTTCTTCTCTCTGCTACGCCGTGGTAGTTTTAGGTCAAGTGAAAATGGTAGCGGACTTGTGCGGAGAGGGAAGGGCTTGAAGGGCTTTTTCAGCAGCATGCGATGGCGACGTAAGGACAAAACAAACGAGGGAGACGGGGAAGAGTTAGAAAGCCAGAAGGACAGGGATGTTGCTGTCCCTGAAAGGGCAAAGGATGTCACCCTCACCCTTGAACCGACACCGCATCATCCCATAGAGGATCATGGGAAGACAGAGGCAGAATGTAACCCCCAAGCAGCCAAGGCTCACATTACCAGTGTTTCTCTGACGCCCATACACTGTGAGCCAGGCCCATCTGGTGAGCCAGAATCCCCCTCTCATTACAAACCCACTGACTCGCCTTTGCATCCAACTACCAGCGATGCAAAAGCCTCCATTTCTAGCCTCACCCCCTCCCTCGCCACGCCCCCCTTGGAGCGTTGCAGTGCAGGTGACCCACCATCCGAACCCTCAGTGGACCGCCTGTGCTCGCATCTCTTCAACGACGTCACATCCCTCAAGAGCTTTGATTCACTCACCGGCTGCGGGGACATCATTGCTGATGCAGATGAGGAGACGGTGGGTAATGGGGGAAGTGGTACCAGTAGCAGCAGCAGCGGGGGCGGCGGTGGTGGGGAAGGGGGAGCTGGTGCGGTTAGGCCACGGGGTGTCACCTGCGCCGCCACTCTCTGCTCCCCATCAAAGGCCTCTATACCGTCTCAGTTGACTCAACCAATATTTACTGCATCTTCTTGCCAAGTGTCGGCTTCTCTTCCTGCCCGTGCCCGGGTCACATCCCCTCCTCAGCCACCCCCAGTGGGCAGTGGAGTGGTGGCCTATATGGGTGGCGGGGAGGAAATGGCAAGTCCAGAGGGAGTGGATGATGCAGACATGCAGGGGCTATGGCATATGTTGCCTTCCAACGGAGACAACTCCCCTGCTCTTTCCCGATTTCACCAACCCTCTTCCATCACCTCCACTTACCCCCTGCACAACCTTGACGCAATCAACAGCCATCAACCATCAGCCAAGCTACCCCAAGTGAAGTCTTTGGGTCTCAGTAAGATTCCTGTGGTTGGTGGAGCAGGAAGTCGGGCGACAAAACCCTACCTACCTCACAGCCGCAATCCAGCATCACCTGGGGAAAAAGAGCCACTCAGTGATGAAGGTTACTGGGATACACCATCAGCAACGCCCACAGCAACACCTGATGAAAGCGGGCTACAACACAAACACAAGATGTCCCGCGACAGCTGCTCTGGAGACCACCTGTACGACCTCTATAACGAGGGTGATGACGACCAAAACAGTTCTTCCTCCCTGTCAACCGAATACAAACTCAGTCCACCGTCTTCTTCATCCTCCTCTTCCTTCCGGTCCATGAAAGGCAGCACCAGTCTTCCCCGGGAGTCCAAAATCCCAGTAAGCGCCAGACAAACAACACCCCCACACTCTGCGAGCCAATCAGCGCTGTCGTCTGTCCTGGAGGTTGAATCCTCGCCGCCAAAGACCCAGGCACCCCCTCCCGCTCGCACCAGAATCCCAGTATCCAAGGTACCCGTGCGTCGCTCCGGAAACAAACCTAGCGCCACAAGCAGACTTCCCACTATTGCCTCTAAGAAGTAATTTCAACTGAACTCGAGAGGCTCACCCTTCCGTGCTGAGCCAAAGGTTTTTTTCCTAGCCAAGAAAAATGTTGCGCTGTGGAGTTAACAGCCTACAAATTCCTTTCAAATCTTAAAAGCACCCGTTTCAAAAAGGCCAGAACAACGCAGGCTTGTTCACCTGGGAGAAGTCGCAAAGAGACACCAACAAAACTTGGATTACTTTGAAAGCTGACCCTGACAATCCATGAACTCTGAGAAGGTCATCTTGCAACTACCTGGGAAAACTGCAAGTCTCAGGGTCTGATTTGAAAGCAAACATAACCACAGCTGCTCTTTAAAAATACTTCATGAAATGATCAGTTTGAAACAGAATGATCTTTGAATAATTTGATTTCAGAGCCAAAGTGTCATTACTTAAATACTGTATTGACCTGAATCTAAGACAGTATTTCAGAGTGAAAAAAGGAGAACTTTTCAAAGAGCAGATCTGAGCTGACCTCGTCCTTTGGAGAGTGGTAACTTTTCATAAAATTGGGTACCTAATTTGGCACTCTTACAGGTAATAACCGAAGTCCATCGGTACGACGTAAAAGTAAACGGTGCTATTTTTGATACCGGATTCGGCACCTTCTTAAGCACTTGGCCGAGAAACAAGCATTCAAGCACTTAGAGCGGACTCGAGGTAATATTACAATTTTCTATGTCAACAAAGCAAGAGGGAGGCATTCAAAAGTACAGTAAAGCTCCACTTTTCCAAATGCTCTAGCTTGATGCTAATTTACATTGAATTTGCTGCTGATTAGTATTAGCAATTTTACAATGTGCTTTCGACACCTACAAATATGGTAATGAAAACTACAACTAAGATGCACAATGTAATACATTTTTAAAACGTTGTAGGGCTCAACAAAATACTAAACTGGCACATTCAACTCAATGGCAAAGACTACTTCCTGACTATACCCTACTGCCATCTAAGGTCTTGGAATTGCAACTGCATGCAAAGTCTACTATATAACCCTTGCAAATGAGACACAGACATAGAACAAAACAGGATAACAACTAGACAGCACAGTTTGGTGTTAAATGTTGACGAAAAACCTTTTATATTTTTCTAAACAATTAATATTTATTAACACATTTCAACACAGGTACCAAAAACTGGCACCATTTTGTATCGATTCTGAAGGTCCGGGAATTGGTACCGTATCAATTGAAATATGAAAGTACCCATCCCTAATTTTAGACAATGACGAGCAGTGTAGCACAGTTGACCCTTTACACGAAAACATGTGTAGATAAATAGTAGTAATTGTTCATTAATGGTGACTTTTACACTTGCACAGATCAGCATGTCTAATAACGGTCGTCTTATGTTTAGGTCAAAACGGTAAAAGAAGAAGAAAAAGAAGCCATTTAAAAAATGGTTTTATTATGGATTTGACTAAACATCTGCATCTCTTAGGGACTTGGCATGAACTTTCAATTGCGGATGGCCGTACTTTGATTTCTGCACTCCCACAAAACCAAATGCATTATGGGGGGTTTCTTCAATCTCTGGGATTTATGACTTACACCGGTGGGAATGTCAACATTGATGATATTGTAACCACACGCTAACACGACAGGCACTCCCTTCTGCATGCAGGGCTTACACATGCAAGGCACAAAGGTCAGGGAACTCACTCTTCAAAAATGTTTTCTAGCTCCACTGAATGACTTTTGCAAAAAAACAAAACAAAACAATACTTCTATATGTAGTGCTTTTTTAAATATCCTATCTGCACAGATTTAAAACTGGGACTACTCCAGCTTTCTAATATAATTTCTGCTAACATACTGTAGATATGAATGGTTTACAGGGTGGGATCTTTTCTTCCTGAATATTTTTTTACATAGGCTGTGACCCCAAAATAGCAACTATTACTATTGTTGGACCAAAAAGCCATGATGTGTTGCTGGAAAGGTAAACACTGTAGAACCCAAGGAGCTATTCCAGGTGTGTGTAAAACTGAATGTAGCTTGACATTGCTGTAGATCAATCAGATTATATATTTTGTGCATCCGCAGACTTTTTTCTTCAGTCTCTTTTTTTTATAGGATCAGGACAAACGACTGTATAACTTTTAGCCCCGCTCCCCTAAAACAACTTTTTGCAATTTAATAGCATTTTGGTTCCTCTGCCCTCGGTTTTTGAAATGCAAAGTCATTTTCTTTGCTCCAAGGGGTCATAATAACCATTCCATTTCACTTAAAAGTGTAAATATTGATCCACTCCAGGTTTGCATACCCTTTACCTCCTTGACTGTAAACAAGTACCTTGGTTTTACACCATTTCAAGGAGGTCAATAAGGAAACAAACATTATTTGTCTTGTTTATTTGTTTAGTATGAAAGCCCTTTCACTCTGCTTTTAGTGGGTTTTTTCAGCGATGTTAGGAAAGGACTTCACTTTACAGTTTTTCTACTCAAAAATTTGGCTATTCCACCACAAAGGCCACAGAGAAAAATGAGAATTTTTTTTTTTTACTTGGTACCACCTTAAGAAATATGTATATTTTGCTTAATAAGTGTCCCCACATTTACAAGTGATTTTTAATTCATTAATAATGAAAATATTTTAAATAAATCCATACATTTTAACAATTATTTTATTCATACAGCACGTCATTGATATAGTTGTGATTTTATTTTAAATAAACAATGTCAAATGATGGTGGTTATTTTTTAGTAGCATTTGATGGGGCCCACCTAGCACAGTTTAAAAATATTCACTCATGTTGTTATTCGTCACATCCTGGTATCACCTGATTTTTTGGTTTCCACAAAATATGACTTGTTCTGTGAATTGATCAATTGTTCTGCCCTTATCGCCTACAAATATGTAATGCTGCAATGCAAAAGCACAGTTTTCTTTTTCATTTGTTTGCTGTGAAGTCTCGCCACTTTTCATATTTAATGAATAAACATGTTTGCTAACTTCTAATGCATGATTTTTTCTGCTCTTTAAACCGTCAGCTTTTGTTGACTGTCTTCAGTATGACATTGTTATGACATTGTTATGACATCGCACTTATGGAGAAATCCCAGCTTAGCTTTTTGAGCAATAGGTCAAGTATACTTATTGATCCCCTGACTAAAAGTCTGACATATGGCACCAGCTGATTGATGGAATGATCAATGGTATTGTTGCAAGTTTCTGTTGTGGTGTCGGTGCAGGATGAGGCAGAATTGGTGCAGTGCAAATCCCTTTTGTAATGGTGCAGCAATCCCTCCTTCCTCCCCTCTCTGTTCAGTTTCGGCAAACTGAGGTTTATGTAAAAACCTTACGTAAGACCATCACTTGTACCAGCCCATCACATCAAAGCTGGAGTGATGGGAAATGCGTGCTGCAGGTTTGCACATGAGCATCCTCATGTGCTTCTAAGTGTTTGTCATTGTGTTTGTGCTCGGAACCTTCTGTTGTTGGTGCACGACAGGTGGCCTTGGTGTTGACAGCAAAGCGGTTTTGCAAATGACTGAAGTGGACAATAAGGGTGGGAGGCAATAAAATAAAGTTGGTTCAAGTGTCTATTTGTAGGTCTGAGTAGCAAATATGCGATAATATGATTTGCAACTTTGATCCGACAGATCAGAGTTGGGACAATGTATACTGTGAAAATGATGTAGCTCATTGGTGTCAAACTCTGG